>NC_136144.1:6733357-6900857 GCF_965212315.1 Lampetra planeri | reverse complement strand
TGGTATACAGGAGATCGTGGGTTCGATCCAGACCCTGACGCCTGCTGTGTATTAACTACCTCGCCTGGTATACAGGAGATCGTGGGTTCGATCCAGACCCTGACGCCTGCTGTGTATTAACTACCTCGCCTGGTATACAGGAGATCGTGGGTTCGATCCAGACCCTGACGCCTGCTGTGTATTAACTACCTCGCCTGATATACAGGAGATCGTGGGTTCGATCCAGACCCTGACGCCTGCTGTGTATTAACCACCTCGCCCGGTATATAGGAGATTGTGGGTTCGATCCAGACCCTGATGCCTGCTGTGTATTTGGAGTTTGCGTCTTCTCCGTCCCCATGATTGCATGTATTTTTCTCCGGGTGCACCGGTTTTCCCCTCCGGTTCAGAGTATTTGGCTGCTATAAATTTCCACGTGATGACAGGCCACTTTGTTGGGCAATCATTTGTGGCTGGTCGTTTCTGAAAAAACAGCTATACAGTTCAATGGGCCTTACCTTGTAAAACATTATGAGAAATTAAGATAAAAAATCTCACCTCTGGACCGGTCATGCTCACAAATAGCAACCATTAAACTTCACATCTCTGGAGCTGCCATCGCTGATTGGCTGAACCGAGGTCACACGGGAATTTTCAGCGCTCCAATTGGTAGAAAATGGGGTCACATGAATCGGGAAAGTTTCACGGTTGACGTCTTCTAAAGATACGCGTTCGTTTGTTTTTACTTATGCGACGAAACAAAACGCATTGACGTCAGACGACTCCGGCATCAGTTGCCGACAATTGACACTGTTGGCCTTTTGAGCCGAAAACTTTACTCCCCTGCGCTTCTCTCTCCCCCCCCACACCGTGTGTCATCACACACCTGGAACACTCCACCCCGTTTCCATGGGCAGAACTGTGGCCCCTGAGTTTGGAAAAGGAACATCCTGGCCTCGTTTCAGACGCCCAAACAAATCGATCCGTTTCATCAACATGCGCTCCCGACATCACACGGACGGCGGGAGGCCAAAGCAAAGACGAGGCCCGCGCGCGCGTGTGCGTACGCGCGCCTGCGTTCGCGCGCGCGCGCGTGTGTGTGTGCGTCTGTGTGGAAGCTCACTCGAGGACGTCGTGATTGAACTGCTTCTGCCGGTTGCCCAGGTACTCCCCGATCATCTGGCGGCTCAGCCCCTTGCGCTGCAGGAGGAAGTGCGCCACCCCGACCGGCATGTCCGGCACGAAGCCGCGCTCGATCAAAAACTGGATCCCGCGCTCCGGTTTCCTGCGCCCGCCGGGGGGAGGGGTGGGGGGCGGGAGGTCAGTGGGCAAAGGTCACTCGGCTCGTACACAGAATGTTTGTACGTACCTCTTTCGCACTGCACGTAGACAGACGTGCTAATTGGAGGTGCATGGGAAGGACAAACTAAACGTAAAAAGCAGTAAAAAAAATGTGTTCTCAATGTAGTATTGAGGTGTAGTGTATTGTTTAGTAGTGGAGTGTATAGTAGTGTAGTGCATAGTGTAGTTTATACTAGTGTAGTGTATAGTGGGGTAGAATATAGTGTATAGTAGTGTCGTAGTGCATGGATGTATATTGAACTTCTTTCGCACCGTACGTAGCCAACCGTGCTAATTTGAGGTGCGGGGGAAGGACAACAAACTAAACGCTAAAAGTAGTTATCAAGAAATGAGTTTTCAAATTTGATGATTTAAAAGTGCATAGCTCCAGTGGCTTCCCAAGAGCATTGCAGATGGCCGCAGAAGCTCATCTGAAAGCGTACGACGTGGTGACTGTGTTTCTTCAATGGTTATCCAAAAGCCGTTACGCGATAGTTTATGCTTGACGAGATCAGCAAGGTATTTTGGTTGATTTGTGGCGAGCGCTTGGCGTGCAATCTGGATTAATATCGATGAAGCTTCACACGTGCGTGAATATCAAACCACAATTATGCTCGTCTGGTGTGTTCTTGCGCAAACACGCAAAGACAATGATCCTCCCTCTCCGTATAGCCTTCAACAGACTTTTGGGGCAAGTGCTGTTAGCGAGCACCTATGAAGGCCAGAACAACACACGAGGGGGTGGGTGGCCAGCACCACGCCTGGCTGCCTTTGTCTCCACACCGCCCCGCACACACACACGCACAATAATCTAATGGAATTTATTTTTCACTCAATATTGGCTAACTTTCAGCTCTGACAATTAATAATGAGTTTGACCGGTATGCGACGAACATTGCTCTCGTATGTTTCTGGACATCAATTGAGTGGCTGAGAAAGCGCTACCCTCTTACTGTGTGGGCCAGAAGTCACTGAAACGGATCTGCACACAGACAAATATCCCCGTATAGCCTTTAACAGGCTGTTGGGGCAAGTGCTGTTAGCGAGCACCGATGAAGGCCGGCACGGCACACGGAGGGGGGCGAGTAGCCAGCACCACACCCAGCCGCCTTTGTATCAGTGTCGATGTTTACACACCGTACCAGGTACTCATTTGAGTTCGAGTCGACCTCGGGGAGACCCAGGACCGGTTCAGATAATCTTCACTGGTGTTAGCCATGAGCGGCAATCGAACTCGGTTCATTGGAATCCTTGCGCATTGTGGCAACCGGGCTATTGCAAACCGAGCACCTAGAGTTAATGAACACCGATTGATTCCACCAAAGCACACAGTGGGTCGAGGTTGTGGGGCCAGCAGCATTTTGTCTCCCCATTGATGCCATCGGCCTCATCGCATTCAGTACGGCACTGACTTTAGGCTCACGCCCGAACTGCCCACCCTGATCCAACCCCAAATAGCCAACCTCCGACCCTTAACCCCCGTAAACCCGCATCTCACACGCTGCACCCTCCTGACACTAACCCAGGGGGGTCGGCAAACCACAGCGACAAGAGATGCCATGTCTTCCGAATTCGGTATTCCAAGTGCCGGCAGTGCACGTGAATCACGAGATGGCGGTCCAGAACAACCCACGTCGCACGAAGCCGCTAAGTTACAGCCCCGCCCCACCCCCCCCAGGCCCCCGACCCTAACCGGCGCGCAACACGGCACGCCCGACCTGGCGACCCTTAACCCGGCACCGCCACCGCCACCGCCGCCGCCGCCGTCACGCACTTGTTGAAGAGGTTGAGGCCGATGCGGTAGTGGCGCTTGCGCAGGGTGTCGTTGCTGAAGGCGGGCGAGTCCCAGCTGTGCCGGGTCTCCCGGTGGTACGAGGGGCGGCTGAGCGCGGCGGCGGCCGCGGCGGCCTCCCCGCGGAGGCTGTCTCGCGACGACGAGCCCGAGCTGCAGTTGGCCGTCTCGTTCGAGTTGGAGTTCACCGAGTTGACGCTCTCGTTCTCGCCGTCCTCGCCGTCGGAGAAGTCCGACTCGGAGCGGCTGGCGCGGCGGTGCGTGCCGGTGTTGCCGGCGGCGTTGCCGGCGGCGGCGGAGGAGGAGGAGGACGGCGCGCAGGGGGCAGCCGTCGGCTTCACCGCGCCGCCTCCGTTCACGCCCAGGTGGCCCCCATCGGTGTGCCGGCCTACGTGGTGACATCATCATCGTCGTTGCCATCGTTATCGTCATCTTCAGCATCAACATCCTGGCTGTCATTGTCATCATCATCACCATCATCATTCTGACCATTATTGTCATCATCATCACTCTCATAATCACTGTCACTATCACCACCACCACCATCCTCACCATGCAATGGCAACTCGTTGACAAAACAGCCGACTTCGCGGTACCTGTGCGTCGCTTCACGATGACTATGGGCGCTACGTCATCCGCGGCCGCCTGCCGGTGCTGCTGCTGCTGCTGCCGCTGCTGCCGCTGCTGCTGCTGGGACCTCGCCGCTCCGCCGTGCGTGGGGCTGCCCTCCTGGTCGTCCCGCGCGTCCTGCCGCTTCAGCCCCACCCTCTCCGCCCGCTCGCTCCCGGCGTCCAGGGAGCTGTCGCTCGCCGGCTCCACCGTCAGCAGGGGGAGCCGCGCGCAGCCCGGCCCCGCCGCTGGTGGTCCGCCGGCGCCGCCGCACTCGGGGCAGGAGACGCGCCTCTGCTGGCCCCGGCCGACGCCGAGGCGCGCCGCCGAAGGGCCCTCGCGGCTCTCCGACGAGCAGCGCACCAGGTCGCAGGGCTCCGCGCGGCGCGCGCCCCCGTTTGCCCGCGTCCCCCCCTCGTGCGTCTGCTTCCGAGCGTCCCTCGCCTGCTGCTGCTGCCGCAGCTGCCCGCCATGCTGATCGGTGACCACCACCGTCACCACGGTGTTGCCGACGGAGGCCGCTGCTTCGTTCGCGTCCGCCGCCGCCGCGACGACGCTCGGCGCCGGGGTCGAGTCCGGGCCCCCCTCTGGGGGGGCCGCGATGGGTTCGTCGCCCTCCGCCTGCGTGCTCTGCTGCGGGGAAAACTGCGGCGGCGGTGGCGGCAGCGGGAAGTCCCCTGCCGTGAACGCCACGGGGTCGGCGTCGTCGTCGTCGTCGTACGGAGCGGGCGGAGCGGGCGGAACGGCGACGGCACCCGCCTCCTCGCGCGCGGCGTCGCCCCTCGACCCCGCGCACCCCGGGGCGGCACCGCCGTCGTCCGCCGCGCCGGCCCGGCAGGCGGCGGCGCTCGGGCTCCGGGCGATAGGCGTCTCCGACCGGCGGGCGTCGTTGCCCAGCCGCAGGCAGCCGCGGCTCACCAGCGCGTCGTCGATGGACTCGGCGAGCGACTTGACCTGGCGCGAGAAGGCGTCCTCCAGCTCCGTGATGGTGTCGGCGAAGTCGTCCGGCGCCGACAGCGCCGACAGCGCCGAGAGGTCCATGCCGAGCGCCGACGCCAGCCCGAAGCCGCCGTGCATCCCCCCCACCGCCGCCGCCGCGTCGTTGTCGTCCCGCGAGTCGGTCGGGGGCAGCCGGGGCGGCGGCTCGCTCGAGGCGCCGACGCCTCCTCCGTCGCGCGGCGCCGGCTCGCCGCCGTGCCGCGTCCGCCCGGGCGGCGACCCCTTCGACGCCGAGGCCGGCTCGCCCTCGCCGAAGGAGGAGCGGGCCGCGCCGGTGCCCGCGTCGGCCCCCTCGAGCGAGAGCTGCGAGCGCATGGAGGCGAGCGCGAGGCGGCGCGGCAGGCGGCTCTCGGAGAGGCAGCAGCGGAGTCGCTCAAAGTTCTTGTTCATTTGGTACTGGCGGAAGGCCGACTGGATGGTGGACGCCGCCCTGCTGGTCAGAAAGTGGCCGCCGTACTTCCTCTCGAGCATCTCCACCTGCCACGTGCGGGGGACAGAGAGAGAGTGAAAGAAAGTGAGAGAGTGAGTGAGTGAGTGAGAGAGTGAGAGTGTGAGAGAGAGAGAGTGAGTGAGAGAGTGAGTGTGAGAGAGAGAGAGTGAGAGGGAGTGAGTGAGAGAGTGAGTGAGAGAGAGAGAGAGTGAGAGAGAGAGTGAGTGTGAGAGAGAGAGTGAGTGAAAGAGTGAGTGTAAGAGAGAGAGAGCGAAAGGGAGTGAGTGAGAGAGTGAGTGAGAGTGAGTGTGAGTGAGTGTGAGAGAGAGTGAGAGAGTGAGTGAGAGTGAGAGAGAGAATGAGTGTGAGTGAGTGTGAGTGAGTGTGAGTGAGTGTGAGAGAGAGTGAGAGAGTGAGTGAGAGTGAGAGAGAGAGAGAGTGAGTGTGAGTGAGTGTGAGAGAGAGTGAGAGAGTGAGTGAGAGAGAGAGTGAGTGAGAGCGTGGGGATCATAGAGATTGGGGGGAGCATGGGGGGGGGCGCACGGCCTCCCCCCCCCACAGCAGGAACGTGGAAGAACGATCGGAGGTCCGCACAAGCGCGTGCGGACCTCCGTTTGCGTCCTGCTGGCTGGGTATTCTGCATCGCCGGTCGGCCACAATGAACCCGGCGGCGACCCACGGCCCTCCCCGCATGCTGCCCCGATCTCGGGGACTGATTTCAACTTCCTCTGGGTGAGTGTCGACAAAGCAAAAAAAACTGAAGTGCTCCACGTCGGCCCGACGAAAAAAAAAACGTCCGCCTTCAATAAAGGAATCCATTCGAGTGTGCAGCTCTGAAGCCGTGGCATTACACTGGCAGGGAGCAATTGAAACATTGGTAGTGTCGGTAAAGTCACGTCGGTAAAAAAAATCATGAAATAAATGAAAACAACTACATTTATTTTATTACATTTTTTTACCTACGTGACTTTACCGAAAAAACCAAAGAGTATGAATCCTTGCAGTCACGAAAGTTTCAATTCTAGAATTGGTAGTGCCATTCATCCCGAACTTCCTTTCTAGTCCTACAAACCTCAACTCCGCAGGACGTCGTCAACTCCATCTGCACAACATCTCCTCCGTGCTTCTGCTGCTGAGACCATGACCCACGCCTCCTCGACGGCGACAACTCACCCCTCCAGACTCGGGACAATCGCAAATTCCGCCGACAAATTTGTCGCCCGTGTCCGCAAACCAGACCGCGTCACCCCATTCACCCGGATGGCTCCACCGGCTCCCAATCTCAATCGCAGATCAATTTCAAGAAGGCACTGCTCAGCAGCATCTTTTGCACCGTACGTAGCCGACCCTGCTAATTGGAGGCGCGGGGGAAAGGACAACAAACTAATCACAAAAAGCGGCTCTGAAGAAATGAGTTTTCAATCTGGATTTAAAAGTCCATAGCTCTAGTGGCTTCCTAATAAATATGACGGTGGCGATGATGACGATGGCGATGATGACGGGGATGACGACGGTGGTGATGATAATGACGGCGATGATGACGATAGTGAACATGAAGATGATGGCGATGACGGCGATGATGATGGTGATGATGATGATGATGGCGATGATGACGATGGAGATGATAATGATGGCGATGACGACGATGGAGATGATTACGACGGTGATGATGATGACAATGGCAATGACGACGATGTCGATGATGATGATGATGGCGCGATTGACGGTGGCGACGATGACGATGGCGACGATGATGACGGCGACGATGACGGTGATGATGATGGCGATGGTGACAGCGATGGTGACGGAGTCCGCGACGGCTCACCTGCTTGTCCTGGAGGTCGGCCGAGAGCTCATAGGTGCCCGACAGCGAGCGCGAGCGCTTGATCGCCTCCTCCTCCACGTGCTTCTTGGCGAAGGCGGACGACGCAGAGGCGGACGACGACGACGCCGACGACGAGTTGACGGAGCAGCCGTGCTGCAGGCGGAGACGCCGCGACGACGCCGCCGCCGACGGGTGGTGGAAGGACGGCGGCGACGACCGCAGCTGGGGCGGGTGCCGCTCCGGCCCCGCGGGCCCCTCGGCCTGGCCAGACCGCTGGCCGTGCGCCTGGTGGGGGTGAGGAGGAGGAGCGTGGTGGGCCTGCGGCGCCGGCGCCCCGGGGACGGAGGGCCCGTGAGCGGAGGCCTGCCGGTCGACGCCCACGGAGGCTCCCGTCTCGCCCTCCACGCTGCATGTGGGGAGGTGGGAGGGGGCGGAACGACGGTCACCGGTCACGATCGTCGCCGCCGGCCAAAGTCGTCGGCATTGTTGCCGCCAGCCGAGGCATCGCGAGCCCTCGGCGCTGCCGGTTTCACGCGTGCCGATATGTGCGGACGGTTAAAGGGCTGCGGGTTTTTGTTTTTGCCGAACGGTAGGATGTGGACAAAAACAACCGCGTGTTTCAACTGACAAGAGCGGCAACAGCTGCGTACAGACCACGGACAGGAGGACGGGCAGACAGCAGAGACAGCACGAGTGTGTTATGAGCGCTTGTTAATGTTTGTTATCCTGTAGGACACTTATGCTGTGGCATGGGTCCCTGTTCCCTGCACCTGTCAAACCCATACCCGGGATTTCAATTGGTGGCTGCTCTACACCCTCGACACGAGACCAAGTCACCGAAAAATTCCAATTCCCCCCACCACCACTGGCTCCAAACGGTTCAATCCTGGATTAATTTCAAGATCCCTCTCACCACCTTCAAGGTCCTCCGTGTACTCGCCGCTTGCCAACATCTCTCATCTCACACTTCGCTCTGGCAAGCGGGACCTTCCGTTGAAGCCGCCCGAATCGACCTTTGCTCAGTAAGAGGTCGGTTACTCTCCTCCACTGCCCCCACAGTCTGGAACTCCCTTTCCCCGGTGCATCCACGCTTCAACGTTCGTGAAGAACCGCTCGCACACACACAACGGTTCATCACGTGACCACCGGTCGCCCTCTTAGTAGCAGCGGCTTCTGGCTGGCCGTCGAACAAAGAGGGTCACCGCGTCGCGCTCTTTCAGGTGCGCTTTTGCGGCCGTCTGGAACGCTCTTCCTTACAATATTAGGGATCCGCTGGGAGCTACGCACTTGTAAAACTAGACTGAAGACGCATTTCTTTCGAACTGCTTTTTGTGTTTAGTTTGTTGTCCTTCCCCCCCCGCACCTCTGATTCGTGTGGTTGGCAGCGTATGGTGTGAAACAAGTTCAACATACATACACGCTTGCTTTCAAATGCTTCCGTAAAAAATAGAACATTTCATTTCGACGAATTTATTCATCAATTTTTTTAAAATTATTAAAACCAACAGCTGCACCGCGGCTCGCAGAAGTGAGCATTAATTGCCCAGGACAAAGTATTTGCACCGTGCACTCAACACACTCTGCATCGGCACATTTCTTTCCGTCTTAATAACTTCGTCGGACGCTCGGGATTTACATTGGTCCCGGGGGGGGGTGGGTGGGGGGGTGGGGAGAAGATTACGTTCAATAATAAATACAACCCCCAAACAGACGGGAGCAGCGCACTCATGAACGTGTCCGCTACAATAAAAAAACGAGTTAAATATGAGCAATACGTATGTCCTATACGCGTCGTAAAATTTCTATCTGCTGCTCCCCACTATTTTTTTTTTTTGCCCGTGAGAGCGAGTGACTGAGCGCCTGATGTACATTGTAATAATGATAATATTCTGAAGAGTGACGAACACATGTTGGCACGACAAGCCTTGTACGTGGCGTGGCGGTTGCCAAATACAAGGACTGACCATCTAGGCTCAAACCTGCTCAGCTCACGAGACTCCGATGAGCACGGTTGGCTACGTACGGCGCGAAAGAAGGTCAACGAGACTGGGCGTACGTCAGCCGATAAGGTTAGAGGCAAATAATAAGCTCATCGGTCAAAACACCATTCAATAAACGCACGCATTCATAAATCAAAATTCGGGACCAATTTTCTTCCATCAAGCGCGCGCGAGCGGCATTTGCGGCTGCATTGGCATTTTAACGCGGCGTGCCGACTTTGCTGTTTGTTGTTGGTGTTGTTGTTGTTGTTGTCGTCGTTGTCGTCGTAGTTGTTGTTGTTGTGCCAGAAGGCAGCAGACTGATGATGTCCTCTATAATCGGGAGCATAATGGGGCTTGCGTGGCTGACAGCCACTTGATTTAGCACCTCATTTACAGCTGAATATCGGACATTTCATTTGAGAGTAGGGGGGGGGCGGTGAGTGGGTGGTGGAAAGTGGGGGGGGGGGGGGCTGTGGGAGGGATGCCAGCCCTGCCCTTATGGTTTCTGAGCAGTCCCTTGGGAGGAGAGGGTTGGAGGTAAAACCCCAAAAAAACATCGTGATGCATGCTTATCAGCGACAGTGAAGTGTAGTCCACCAAGATTTAGGAAACAACCGTACACTGATCTATGTCGCAGAGCCATACAACTCCACCGTTGTAAATTAATCACCGGAAGAGCGCTCCAGAGTGGTTTTTAAATGTACAACAGTTATCATTCCCCACTCCCACGATGTGCCGTCATGTAATTGAACAGTGATCCCTTGATAGACGGACTTCTAGTCTCATGAACGTTGGATTTAATGCCATTATTTTAATGTAAAAAATAGAGAAAAACAACAAATAAACACTGACATCACAAAATAATACTTGTCAATCTCCAGTACTATATTAATAAGAATGAAAGTTACGTTTCTTCACTGCGTTTATTTTATTTACGTGAGTTTTTAATACGGTACAGTGTAAAATATAATATTATTTTCAACATAAATTGTCTTTGTTGTTTGCAATATGAATGGTAAGTTATGAAGTGTTAACAGTATAAAACGGGAAGTTCCTAAGGCTGGGAACGCCTCCTAATCGTACTAACGTCACAAGTGATTCACTATACGAAGTTGCAATATGTACGAATGAAACTCCAGGGACGCATCAACTGAGAATATCGAGGTGTTACTGTTATACCACTACTACTGCCACCAGGCAAAGAATCCAACGGGAAATCCCAAAACAGACGTTGCGTTTGCTTCGTGTGAGGCTGTGAAAGTTGAAATCTGTTTGTGGAACTTCTCCGTTTAAACCCTCGCACACTCTGCTATGAGATACATAACTCAAAATAATCATCATCGGCAGAGGGGGAGGGGGGGGGCATCTGGAAGAGAATAGATCTAGAAAAATAAATAAGTTGACTACATGTATCATGCAGTTTTGTATCCAACTAAGAGCCCATTGTCTTAACATCTGCCAGACCCCGAGGAAGTCAGCCGATGAGACACTTCGTCGAAACTGGGCCAGAAGGTTTGCTTGTCTGGAATCAACGATTTGGAAATGATGCACATCCCCCAGAAGGCTGTGCGATTAATGTGTTGTGTAAGAAATACTTTTAATTTGTACGTGGAGACACGGATGTGAGACGCGTATCGGCTGCGTATTTATTCTGCTATGGGATGTTTGTCACGTGTCAATTCAATCGATCGTTTGAATTCTCCGGGCTAGCCGAATTAAGCGTAGAAAACAAATGATAGAGAGATATGCAGTCGCCACTTGAGAACCCGGTCTTTATTACAGGTGACAATGATTTGGCTGCTATACATTTTTCACGTCATAAGCCACTTCGTTGTGGCCAGGTCGCTTCGGAAAAAGAAGCTAATAGCTCAGTGGGCTTTACCTGGTAAAATAAAAAATAGTTTTAGTTTCGTGATTTGTTTACCTTTCCTATACTTTGCACTCCTATCGTGTTTTTGTATTGTTTGTTGTAACTTTCGGGTCTTAATTGATTGTGTTCACGCTTACGGTGACTTTCAAACCGCATTCCATTCTCTTCCTTCCTCTCCCCCCTCCTCTTTTGCGAACATAGATGGACTCGTCCATCTGACCAACTGCCAAATCGCTGTCCGTGGTGCTGACGTTAAGAAAAAAACGCCACTTTTTTCAAATTTTCTTGCTGTGGATTTCACACCTGATGATGATTGCTTGTGTTGCAGTCGAAACTTCGTGAGAATTGTATTATTTAATATTTTTTATTATTTAATTGTTTTCCTTCTACGTGACTTTACCGAAAAAAACAATAATATGAATCCCTGCAGTCACGAAAGCTTTAAATCAAAACTTTCTGACCCGTTCCCCTACTGGACATCTCGGATAAAAGAGCTTCACGGCTCATCGGATTCTTCCAGCATGACCAAAGCCGCCGCGTCTGATTCTCACCACCTCGGCATCCAACCTTTAGGTAGCTGTCAGGGCTGGCTCGGCGCCATGAACGCTGAGCCACGTGATCACCTCCGCACAGTGCTTTACCGAACTACGAGTGGAGTAAGGAGCAGTTGAACCACGACCGCTGAGCGTGATCGGCAAGGTTCTCGTACCACGCCGAAGATTGCCGAATCGAGGCCAGTTGACGGGCTTGCTCATTTTTGCCGCCCGCGCGGCACAGGTTTGGTTTTGAACCGCGGGACGACAACAACAAAAAGGGGTCGGTCAATTGCCGTGGCCTCTTCTGAATTCTGCGCCGTGTCTTCTGCAGTAAAAAAGACGAGATTGTTTTGGTCCTCCAAATAAAAAGAAAGCGGCCACGGGTGACTCCGTGTGTGCGCGAGAGAGCGACAGACGGGCGCCCAAGACGACCTTGAAAGTCGACATTAAACCTCCAGGAGGGCGGCCGCGACCCGTGGCGCTATTTGACTATTTTTATTTTTTAACCGGGCAAGGCCCCATTGAGATGTACGGCAATTTTTTCAAGAAGCCGCCCGGCCATCACAAATTGTAGCTCGCACGAAGTGGATTGTCATGTGGACGTTTATAGTCGCGGCCAGATACCCGAAACCCATGTTCATTCTAAATGTGGAGGGAAATACCGGGGACCCGACGAAAATTCCGTGCCATCATGGGGGGACATAAAATGCAAACGCCACATATACAGGCGTCAGGGTCGGTGTTGGGGTCGAACCCACGAACCTCCTGTATACCAGGCGAGGTAGTTAACATCTCGCCACCGTGGCACGATGAGAGTCGAGGCGCCGAGAGCACCGCACCGGAGCAAGGGTTCAGAGAGCGGTGCCGGAGGGCACCAGCCGGGTGAATCACAGCGTCCGGCAAATTACAATTGAGTGGCGCTTTCCTGGGACCATTTCTATCAGCAGTGGCATCACGCATCATCAGCGAGTACAAGGTAGGAGCAGGCGCGGTGCACGTGCGCCAGAGACCAGGCAGAAGGCAGCTGCCTCTCCCTGTGAGCGGTCGTTCCTCTCCCTCGCCTCCCGCCTATGATGGAAACGAATTTTACGCCACATTTAGTTCATATTCCCGACACCCCCCTGGCACCCATCTGGATGACCCTCCTCCCCAGGCGTACAGCGTCTTGACACACAATCATATCCGGACGCTCCGTGAGCGAGGGGGGAGGAGGAGAGGGGGGGGAATGCAGCATCGCGCTTTCGATGTTTGTGTGTGCGCTTGAGTGCGCAAACAAAAGGCAGAGCAGCGGTTGGCGCGCTGCGCTACGAACCCGGCGGCCTGAGTTCGAATCCCACTCGCGGCCAACACCAGTGACGATTATCTGAGCGGGAGCTGGGCTTCCCCGAGGTCGACTCAGCCTCAAAATGAGTAGCTGGTGCAGTGTGTGTAAACATTGCCACAGGGGAGACAAAGGCGGCCTCGTGTGTCGGAGCTTGCCCCCAACCGTCTGTTAAGGCCGCACGGGGGATGTTGGTCTTGTTTGTCTTTGTGTGAAACTAAAACAAGTCAAAGTCATCTGATGCTCGAAATGAGCGAGGAGGTGGTGCTCATCTCCAAGTTTACAGCCCTGTGCCACCGGCGAAGATTCCACATTCCTATGGCAGGGCCGAGTCTATCCATAAGACAACCGCTGTTGGCTTCCCCACAAAGTGGTACTCATTTTATTGATCCCCAGCCGGAGTCAATGCGGGAGTCAATGCCCAACCAGGATTTGAACTCGCAACCTTCTGACTTATAAGCCACTCGCTCCACCGCTGAGCCACCTGGCTGGATCATGGATGCATCCCGCAACTGACGCGGCCTCAACGAGCAAAGCCGGCGATTTACAAGTGGAGGAAGCCTCGCCGAGTGTGAATCACGTCTTTCTTTCTTTCTTCCTTCCAGGACGGGGGGGTCGTGCAACTGGCCGGGAATGTCCGGCCAACGGCGCAGTCAGTGCGAACCGCGGTCATGAACGATAACGCATGGCCGGGAGCCGAAGCCTCGCGTCTGATTTAAGGTCAGCGCAGTGGAAGATGCGGGGATGGTGGGGGGCGGGGGGGAGTCGCAACGCTCGTAAAAATACGACAACGCGATAAATAATGCACAAAATACGCAAAACCGCTCGCGCGGCACTCAGACCCACGCGATGCTGCATCGCCGCATTCCAGGAAACCCATCTGTCGTGCCGCCGAAGCTCCGTTTACTGTTAGGTGTCTTCGCAATTCATTACGCGACACGTTACACTGCGCCTGCGGACTGCAGCAGCATCGGTAATCAGTAAAAGGCCTCGACTCCTCATCCAAGACACAAGGCGATTTTAAGCATGCGGAGCCACACACGTTTCGGGCGGCCACGCCAAGGCTGGCAGTCGCTGCTCGTCGGCTTCCAAGGAGCACGCTGGATGGTGCCCGGATGATGGCTCGGCGATTTTAAATGGTCTCATTTTTCAGATGACGAAGTAGACCAGCAGACAATGTCTCCCTCGCATGTCTGTCTCTCCGCATATAAAATCATTCTTTGCACAACCCATGTCTCTCCGCCTATGAAATTATTTTATGGCGGCCTTCTGGGAGTGCATAATTTCAGCAGCATCGATTTGTATCAATGTTGAAACTCTTTCGCACCACACGTAGCCAACCGTGCTAATCAGATTCGGCACAAGCAAACTCTGGACCGGTTTCGACACACGGTGTCTCATCAGCAGTCAGGCCTGCTTGAAGAAATGCTGGTGAACTGCCAGATGTTTAAAGGCAAGGGGCCCTCTCTAAAAAATATAGATTGATGCAAAATAATCATTCCCGTAGTTTTTCGAGCACGAGCTGTAAGTGTGGAGTGTGTGTCTTTTGAACACGTAGGCTTTGGCGACCAATATTATCCACTCGAAGTTTTCGGGTTAGTTCGCGTGAATATAAATGTGTCATAAAAGCCACGCCACCGCCCGACACAGCCAACTTGCAAGGTTGCGTCACGTAAATGAAACATCACGAGCACAGCAGAACGGTGTACTTAAGAGCAAACCCACAGCATTTACAATTTGAGTCGGACGTTTCGCTGGCAATTACAACCATCCTCATCAGGCGGACAGACAGAGTTGTGGAGTATTCCTCCTTATTTCGGTCTAAAATAGAGGGATACACGTGATGTCCTTACTTGTGAGCCAATCAGTAGGCCTCGGCAAGGTAAGGTAATTTACCCTTTTAACCGGGTAAAAGGGTAAAATGGTAAAGGTGTCGACATGCCAAGGGGAAAGGTAAAGGGTGGAGTAAAGGTAGCGCGGAAGTATTATCCGGTAAATACCTTGTTTACCGCTCGCTAAAAGCTCCGTGGTGCAGTCTGTGGCCTTCAATTAAAATTGGAATCATCGAGAGTATTCTATATGAATGAAGCGCTCTGCCTCGCGTCTACCTGTTACAAACCTTGTTCATGTGTAGTACCCCAGTAATTATCCTGTAATTGGGTAATTTGTATGGGGGAAGGGTAAAAGGTAGGGTAAAGGTAGGCTCGTTGTTTTTACCTTTTACCTTACCTTGCCGAGGCCTACCAATCAGGTACGAAGACCAGAGGGAGCAGCGGGGGGGGGGGGGGGGCAGTAATGTATGTGTCTTTGTTTGTGGCATGTGGCATGTGTTTAACTGTTTCACTGTGCTCACTAACAGCACTTGCTCCAATAGTCTGTATGGTCATAGGGGGATATTTGCCTTTGCTTTTGATGTGTCGTGCATGTTGTAGTGCCACAATGCACAACGTCAGTGGCCATTTGGTGTCCGAAACTGGCCTCTGCATCCTTGGTGTGGTGCATTCGCATCAATCTACGTGGTGCTGGCTACAAACACAAGACCCATCGTTGGCCACACCGCATTTAATCGCCACTCACGATGAACAAGCGTTGGCCCCCAACAGTCTTCAGGGAGAAACGTCGCCGCTCGCTCAGACTTTGGAAACACGTTTGCCCTCTCGCTGCGTTATTTTGAATGACCCCCTCTCTCAAATACAAGTACCCCGGGGATGGGGGGTGGGCAGGCTGAGGAATGTGCGGCACACGGACGTGATTCGTCCGTCCAGGAAAAAATAGATTGTTGTT
This sequence comes from Lampetra planeri, assembly GCF_965212315.1. NCBI lineage: Eukaryota > Metazoa > Chordata > Hyperoartia > Petromyzontiformes > Petromyzontidae > Lampetra > Lampetra planeri. Next base: position 6,885,389 of record NC_136144.1, on the reverse strand, counting down.
GGTCTTGTTGTTCTTTGCTTGTTTATATTTTATTTTTGACACCCACTGGCTAAAAATAGCCGTAATTGGATTTCTCCAGATGAAAAAAAAAGGCTAGAGCGAGTGTGAGTGAGCCGCCTATCTCTTGCTGCCTGAACTATTTTCTAACTGTCCAGACCTCTAAATTGAAAGTGAAGGGCAAGAGCAATTGGTTTATCCTCTCAGGGCAAGACGGATGCATTAATACGCTTGTGGGAGGCGAAGTGGTGGGAATTTACGATTGCAGTCCAGCCCCTCTGTCTTGTTCCTTCGGTTCACTCGTCCACCCTCGCCTGAGCTGTACCCGCATTCGATCGCTCGCTCGCCCGCTCGCCCCCATGCTCACAACGACAACAGCAGCGGCGGCCATTTTCCACTGAACGACTGTGACGTCACCACAACAGCTCGTGCCAAGCCCAAGTGCAAGTTCGAGGCCACGTCAAGTGCCGCAGGCTCGCTTGCACCTTGGGTAAGCTGGCCGAGACGACCGGCAGATGCGCTCGCTGTTGCTCACGGGACAGGCGTAAGAGGTTGCATCGTTCGGATCATCTCGTTGGTTTTTTTCTGTGAGCGTCACAACGTAACAGCTCACACGTGCACCGGAGCCCTCACCCGCCCGTCCGCCCGCTTCACTCCAGCGCTACGTCCACACCCAAATATCGGAGTGCCTCGGGTGGTGAGTGAACTTTGCTGAAGATGCTTACTTGCAATGTAAACTAAACTATTTAAGCTGGACAATTTTGCATTTTATTTTACCAGCAGGTAAGGCCCACTGAGCTAGAGAGCTCTTTTTCAGAAGCGACCTGGCCACACAAATGATATGCTCAACGAAGTGGCTTATCATCACGTGGAAATGTATAGCAGCCAGATACTCTGAAGCGCACGTTGATTCTAAATGTGAAGGGAAAACCCCGGAGAAAACTCCACGCGACCACGGCAAGAGTGAACATGCAAAGTCGAAATCTACAGCCGTCAGGGTCGGCATCGAACCCACGGCCTCCTGCATAGAAGTGCGAGGGAGAAAACGTCTCGCCACCGCCGGGGTGCCTTAAATGTGCATTTGCGCTCAAGAAGCCGTATCTCACGCTGCCCAGCTCGGGGCGGCCGGACTGCCGGCGGAAATCTACGCCGTGACGCTTCGCCGCTTTGTCTGCATCGCGCGGATCACAAGCGCGAGCGAGGGGGTGGAACCTAACGGCCGCTGCCTGCCAGGACTGGGCGTCGCTGTGGGTCCTGTGGGTGGGTGGCTGCTCGATGAAACGAGGAGAAGCATCAACAACAACATTTTGTTTTTGTTCACGCCGAGTGTGAGCATCAATGCAGCGATGCCTTGCTTGAGGCGGAGGGGGGGGGAGATGAAAGACGCTTGCGAGCAAGTCCCAACTCTCGTTACCTCAGACAGCTTTGATTTACTTTTACGGATTAATGGCTCATTGTTCTGAGGGGGAATACGTGCGTCCGCAATTCGAGTAAAAGAGCGTTTCTACAAGGCGACACGTGCGTTTCATGCGAACACGGTCGAGGAGGGATCACGAAAGCGCCAAATAACCCACAATGCACCTGATCTCATCAGGGCCGAACCGCCATGCGACGCCGACGCTATTGGGCAGCAGCGAGCGGCGCAGCAAAATGGTCACCGCCGTCTACTGGACATCTGTGAAAAAAGAGCTTCATAGCTCATCGGATTCCTCTATTCTGAATAAAAAAAAAATTGTAATAAAATATTCTGGTTCTGAAAATACATCGTTGCACTGTGTTTGTCTAATGCCACGTCTAGGCTGCCCCCCCCTGCACTTCACCAACACGCAGCGGTGAAGTATGGTCAAAACAACCCCCACGACTGGCATTGGGTGGGGGGGGGGGACCGTCATCCGGCATTGGATCGACAAAGGGGGGGAGAGGGGGGGGGGGCCGTGCGCGTGCGTGTACGTGCGAGGTCTCACTGGAGCCTTCGCCGGCGGGACGCTTGCGTGCATCTACTTTATTTCTCTCTCTTTCTCTCCTCGCGGCGACGCCGTCTTCAAAAACAAAAGGCTCGCTAGCGGCGGTTACTTAAGATGCAGCAGCCGTGCCAGGGCGACGGTCGTGAGCGAGGCAGGGGCCGACCGGAGGGAGATCGGGCGGCCGGCCCATCCTCTTTGAGCGGTCGCGGGCCCGCGCGTCCGTTTAAAGGGCGGACGGTCACGCGATTCGAACGTCTGTCGACTGCGGCGAAGGCCGCGACCTCGGCTGCTGTGCGGCTCGGCGAGCCTCACGGCGTTGCTGTAAATAATCGGACGAGCGGCCGTGGTGCGAGCGACCGAGGGGGTATTCTTTTGAGTTTGAGATGAGATTATTATTCGACGCTTTGTTGGATTTATTTTTTCTGTTTTTCTCTCTCTCGCCCCCTCCCCCGTCGGGCATTTAAAAATGTTCGTGTCAGATCAGACACACCGCAGCCGTTTCTCGTCTTGTCTTTTGTTATTTAAAAACACGTCAGATACATTTTTTTTCGAGGGCGAACACGCGAACACGAAAAAAATGCCACACGGAGGTCGTTTTTCAGGACGAGCGAAAAGAGAGGCGGGAGCCCGAGTGAAAGCGGAGGAGGAGGACGTTCGTGGCCAGGCAAGGGGCACTCGCTGCGAGGAGTTTGCGACCGGGAGGCGTTCACCGCTCCCCCGCGAAACAAACACGGTGCCTGCCGCCGCCACTGCCGCCGCCACAGCCACAACCGCAGCCTCCTCGAAGCTTCGCCGTCGAGAAAAGAAGACGGTTTGCCGTCGGCTCCCAACATTGCTCCGCGCCGTGTTTTCCCAGCAGCGTCGCTCGTTTTGTACTTGGGTCCGGGGCATTCGCCGCCAGCGATATTTCACGGAGAGAAACTTCGATCGCCGTTTAACCCCCGCCCACCACCGCCCCCTACCCCACCTCACACACTCGTGGGTACTTTCTGGAGGTAATCCCGGTGTTCTCGCACACATATTAAACGCTCATTAATGGCGTTGGCCAAACATCACAATAAAGGGATGGCAGAACTTGGGCAACTGTTGGCGCCGGTTCTGGCTTTTGTCTGTGGTTCCTCGCGCCTCCGTGCGATTCTAAAGCGCTTCGAGATGCAATTTGCATTGGTGACGGAATACAGTATATTTACAAAAAATACAAATTATTATCATAAGCTTTTAAAATATATGGCTCCTGCCACTAACAAGGCGACGCACGACCTGCTGTTTGCAAGCAACCTCACACACGGGATCTTTTACGGGTCACAAAACGCCGAGATGAGGCCTGGACGTGACCTGGTGACCTCTGAACGCGAGGGAGTGGGGGGAGGGGGGCGGTTGAACGCGACATCCGGGGCCATGCAGCGAAATGCGTGCACGCCCAAACGTATGCACGCAGGGTCCCGTGGGCATTGCTGGGCTCAGCTGAGGTATATACTCGGGGTTAATGCCCTTCGTAGACTTCATCACACACATGACGGGCTTCTGCATTTGCACACTCAATTTAACGCACGCATGTCTTGCGAACACTCAACATTAAGCACGAATCGCGTGCGTTTTGCACAACAAAGATCCCCCGTATAGCTTGAAGAGACTGTTGGGGCAAGTGCTGTTAGCGAGCACCTTTGGAAGGCCAGTTCGGCACATGAGCGAGTGGGTGTCCAACACCACGCCTGGCAGCCTTTCTCTTCCCAGTGACGATGTTTACACACCGCACCAGGTACTCATTTGAGACTGAGTCGACCTTGGGGAGGCCCAGGGCCGGTTCAGATAATCGTCACAGATGTTGGCCGTGAGAGGGAATCGAACTCGGGTCGCCGGGTTCGTAGAGCAGCGTCGCGCTAACCGCTACACTACCACTCCCCACTGCATTTGCACACTCAATGTAACACACGCGTGTCTTGTGCACACTCAACATAAAAATAAGGCACATGCATTGCACAACAAAGATCCCCCGTATAGCCTGAACATTCCGTAAGAGCAAGGGCTCTTAGCGAGCACCTATGAAGGCCGGCAAGGCACACGAGGGGGTGGGTGACCAACACCACGACCTCTCTGCCTAGTTGCGATATTTACACATCGCACCGGGTACTCATTTGAGATGAGTTGACCTGGTGCGCTGCACATCCGACACGCACACGCGCGCTATATTATGCAGCGCAAAATGCAAGACGAAGTTTCATTCACTCAGTGTGTTTACACGTGCGTCTGTCTGTGTGTCCGCAGACAGCAATGAGAAATGCTGAACAACAGAAAAATAGATTAATATAAAATAGAATGTGCAAGCCGCATGCTAAAATACATTCGTGTGCATCCATATATAACGCACGAATATAATGTAACGGAGTAATTTAATATATACTGTATAGCATGTAAACAGGTTAATGAGAGGCGGTGTGTAGGCTTAATCCAGCAGAGGATTGACCATGGCTGATAGTGACGATGTATGATGATGTACAGTAATAAATATATACACAACAGGCGACGTTTCGGGCAATGGCCCTTCTTCACGGAGCACACAAAACGATAGTTCATAAATAATCACGGTCGTGCTCAGGTCGTTACTTGTGCGAACGCAGCAGAAGCATCGGCAAGCAACTGATTACAGCAATCGACTGGTGTCCACCCCACCCCCACCACCGTCATAGAAACACGGCGTTTCCAGCAGCGGCTCAAAAACCAGAGACAACAAATTATGCCCAAGGACCATAACATTGAGCTTTGGGGGAAATCTACGAGCTGTGGTTGCTCCCAACAAACAAAAAAAACACAAATAAGAACTGCACCGCCACATGAATAAAAACAACAAACGCACACAAGTCAGAATATTTATACTGGAGGAATCCGATGAGCTAGCAGAGGCCACGCGCGCGGACGATCAACACGACGCGCGCGCGGGGCGGCGGTTGGGGGCGGCGGGGGGGTATCTCCGTCAGGTGTGCCGAGCGTCTCCCTACCTGTCGGACGGCTCATTCTCAACCAGGGAGGACCTCTCAGAGCGACAGCTGATGCACCACATGGCCAAAGCGAGCGCCGCTCCGCAAGTGGCGCGCTCTCTCTCTCATCACATGGCTCCGCCGTGCAGATCGATCGCGCGCCCGTCCCGCGCCCGGGGCCCGCTCAGCATCGGTCGCGCCGATCCGCAGGCCCCGTTCGCCATCTCAAGTAGTCCCTTGTTGTCACATCCATCCCGACCGCCCCGTGTCACCACCCCTCCCGCACCACCACCACCGCAGCCACCGCCGCCACCCCTAACTGCTCCCTCTACCCCCCCTCTCCCTCTTTCCCCGGTGTAGCGCAGCCTCCAGTGACACCGCGAACGACAAACGCGCCGATCGGAGAGGAGAGAATATTTAAAAATGAAGAGAAGAAAAAATAATAATACTGCGCACGAAAAGAAAAATAATAAAGGGAGGAGGCGAACGTGAAATGACAAGAGGCTCAAATCTGTCCACGTTTGGTTGTGGAAATCGCGAAGGTGACACCGGATGGAGGATTCAGAATCTTGTTACGGAGGGGAAATTGACAAGAAGCTTGCGACGCGCTGGATCGGCGCGTGCGTGCGCGCGCGTGCGGAGCTGCGGCGCGAGATGCAAGGTGGTGTTCCGCCGTGGTTGGAGAGCGAGATGGAGAGAGAACGATGAGAGAGGGGGTTGGAAGTGGGGGGGGGGAAGCGAGCGAGGGAGAGTGCGGTGGGGTGGGGGTGTTTAGGGACGTCCTATGCCTTCAGCCTCTAAGTGATGCCTGCCGAGTGCGGGAGACCGAGGGAAAATTACTGGAGTGCTAATAATGCGGAGCCATGCACGGTCCCTTAAAACGTGCAGAGAGCCCCTCCTGCTCGCGCAGTGAACTCCAAGGGAGCCGCATTTGGGACGGAGAGATGTGCTAATGTGCATTAATTACACGCCCAGTCTGTGCAGAGATAAACCCACTCAAGGTTACGGCGAGGGTTATGTAATGCCAGGCAAAGGTTTTTCCTATCGTACGCTGACAAATGTTAGCTCTTGCCTCGAGTGTTCGTACACTTCCAACGCTTGGTCGTACAATTTAAATACACGTGTGTGTGTTTCTTTGTTGGTGCGTGTTAAATTGAATCTCGAATAAAAAAACAACCCCAATGATTTAATGTTTCCATGTATTTATATGCGAGTGAAAAATCTTATCTTATGCAGGTGTGTATAGCGCCAAAATGTAACCCACGGTAATTCTCGATTTAGCCTCATGCATTGTTGTACATTGAGGCACTGTGTGCGATTGTGTTTTTGCACGCGCTCCCAATCGGTATATCTATTGAACAGATGTATTATTTTGACTCTTATCATGCACACGGACACGAACAGAAACACAATTTATGAGCGAGTCAATCGAAGACGAAAGCTATCCTGGGTTCGAGAGTGATCGTTTCAGCAGACACACACGAGTCCAGAGTCGATATGCACGTACATCACCCGTGTAGCCTGACAGACTGACGCGCCAACTGCTGTTAGCGAGCACCTATTAAAGCCAGCACAGCACGTAATTACGGGGGTGGTCTAGCCAGCACCATGTCCAACCACCTTTGCCTCCACAGTCCTGATGTTTACCCATCGCACCAGACACTCCGTTAAGGCTGAGCCGACCTAGGAGAGGCCCAACACCGGTTCAGATATCCGCCACTATTATTGGCCATGGGCGGGGATCGAACTCGCAAGCGCGCCAACCGCTGCGCCACCGCTCCCCAACACCGCCGCGCGCACGCACCGTCCATGACGCTCGGACAAACGGACACGGGGCACGCTCGCTCGGTCGGACAAGGAGCGACGGCTAATCAGTCAAAAACAATGCGTGGCGACGCTTGCGTGCGCGCTCCACTGAATTAAAACAATCGGTTAATCTTCTTGGTTCTTTCGGTAAAGTCACGTAGAATGGAAATAATAAAATAATAGGTCTGTCTTCTCGACAGACCTGTTCTTCACCTGAGGACGGCTGGGGCCGAATCATCGTGAGAATAATTTTATGATGTTTAATTTTTATTATTTTATTATTTCCATTCTACGTAACTTTACCGAAAGAACCAAGAAGATGAATCCCTGCAGTCACGAAAGCTTTAAATCGAAATACAATCGGTTTACTCACGAAGCTGGTGGCAGGCATCGCCGAGGCTAGGGGAGAAGGAGGCGGATAGCCGCAGCAGCGAGCAGCAGCGAGCGAGCCAGCGAGCGGTACGTCTCGTGATTATCTGAGATTATGCCCGACCCTCCGACCTCGGCGAGACCGGGCAGCAACGGACACAACGAATGCATTATTTATCACCGCGCCGAGGCTGCACAGAACTCTTTGGGGGGAAGGAAAGGGGGGGAGTACGACGACTCGTGCTAAGAGAATTCCAGCTCCTGATTAATCAGTGCCCCGCACCTTGACCCGTGTAAATTAAATGGATGAAGGTGCGCGCATAATTTAAATGATTCATACATTCTGGGCCAGATTCCAATTGTTTTACCGGCGATGGCTGGATTGGAAAGTCAATTGTACAGCGTGCTGAAAACATTGCCGTGTTTGATAAATATAAAAAAAGGTGTTCTCTCCATTTATTGGTCGTTATTTTTTCTTTTTCATTAAAGTCAAAAGCGAATTTTCATGACCAAGTCAGCATCGAGGCATTGGCGCTCATCTTCTATTTACAGCCTTGTGCCAGTGGTGAAAATTCCTCGTTGCTATGACAGGGACGAGTCTATCCAAAGAACATCCACTGTTGACGTCCCCAAAAAGTGGCGCTCACTTTATCGACCAGATGTTTGAATGGGTTGAGTCAACCGCCAACCAGGAGTTGAACTCGCGACCTTCCGATTGCGAGCCGCTCGCTTGACCACTGAGCCACTTTTCCTGGCTACGGAAGCGTTAATAAACCGCATGATGCAAACTGTCATGCAAACCACTCGCTTCCAGACGTCTTACAACATTTGCAAATTCGTGATATCGATTAAGCCTAAAGTGCTTATGCACGGAGTCTCATAATAAACACGTTGTCAATATGAGTTCGCCTGCTCCCTGACGCTACCCAGGATCATAACGACCACTGTCAAGCGCAGGTGTTTTGTTTCGGTTTTTTTTACTCATTTTCAGCACGGTAAACCAGTGCTTCTCAACACATTGGTAAAGTTCCCCCCCCCCCAATCAAGACCACCCTTCCCCCCCCCCCCACCCCACAAGCAGATGTCAACGTTGGCCCAACAACACGTTGACTGGCATGCTAAGATCCAGGCCCCAATACAGAGAGACAGAGAGAGTGAGATCACACGTCCACGCCTCGAGTGAACATCGCGCTCGTAACCCATCTGTTTCATGTTGTGTAATCGGGACACAAGGAAATTATGCCACGTTATGCACGTTTCGTCCGCCGAAACGCAACGCCGACATTCCCCGCGCGGCATTATTCTGCTGCACGGTATCCACGCCGCAGCCTGTGCCCCCCACCTCACCTCACCTCACCCCCCCCTCTCCTTCCCCAAGAAAGCTTCGGCGCTGGCCCCAGGGATGGGGACAAGATGCCGTACGGTAGAGGTAGCGTCCGGCGTTCACCATTTGTCGCGTGCTCGCGATGTGCTTCGTCAACCTCGCGGCAGTGACGCCTGCGACTGACACTTTGAAATATCACTGCAGGGGGCCGGCCCACGTGGCCCGAGGGGAGCTGCCGAAGGCGAGGTACGGCCACCGGGAGAGGTCCTGGGCTCACCCGCCCCCCCCCCCGAGGCAGAGGGGCGGAAAATGAACGTTGCTCTCGCACGGTGCTCTTCCGTGCAGACACCGCGACGGCCTTGGTCAGCGCGGCTCGCCGGTTGACTGCTCGGCAAAAAAATATACACGGCTACGAAAAAGGGAGAAATAATAAATGTAATCTCCGCGCTCCGCTCGCCCGCGCCCGGCTCTGAGAGATGCACGCGCGGCGAAAGACGCGCGGATGAGATTAAGGAGGGCGTCCATCACGCGCGGCCGATCTCTGAGCCCCTGTAGTGGCTATGAGTTGCTGTGTTGCCCATTACAACAGCTACACACTATGTGTGGGATGGCTGCGTGCTGTCGCTGTGAGCCTAGGTCTGGTCACGCGTGCTGTTGCTTATGAACCTGAGCCGGTTGTGTACGAAAGCGACACACCCTGGGCCGGCTATGTGCGACAGCTTTGAGCGCTTTGCATGGTCACGTGTATGTATGTTGAACTTCTTTCGCACCATACGTAGCCAACCGTGCTAATCGGAGGTGCGGGGAAAGGACCACAAACTAAACAGTAAAAGCAGTTGAAAAGAAATTAGTTTTCAATCTGGATTTTAAAGTGCATGGCTCCAGTGGCTTCCTAATGTCGGAAGGAAGAGCGTTCCAGACGGCCGCGGAAGCGCATCTGAAAGCGCCGCGTCCCGGTGACCACCGTCTTTGTCCGATGGCCAGCCAAAAGCCGCGTGATGGTTTATGTTCCTTGACGAGATCACCGAGGTATTGTGGTTCATTTGTGGCAAGCACTTTGTGTTTAATGAGTGCGACCTCATAATGTATTCATGTGCCGTAGCTCCGAGCTCTCCGTGGCGCGTCGTTGCTCTTACTGCTCTGCAGGCAAAGCAGAGCCCCCCCCCACCCCCCCCGTGTTCGTCCGCTGAGGCCAGGACTTGCGGAGTGGAACGCGCGCGCGTGTGGACGGAGGATGAATGAAAACCTCGCTCCCGGGGAAATCGTACGCGAACAATGTGAGCAGGTAAGTTGAACTTCTTTCGCACCACACGTAACCAACCGTGCCATAATTCGCACGTACAATGAGGTACGTGCGGACCGATAGAGAAACGGTCAGGAGCTCCACCTGCTTTCTATCCGGCGCGTGGTGTCACACCCCACGGGAGGCAAATTACTTGGTCGACCGACGATTGGGATTGCGCATTGGTAAGTGTTTAGCACGAGACTTTAAACCAATTTAAAACTTTAGGATGACCCCTGCCCTCCGACTGAAACTAATTAACCCTCCAGGCTGTAGTTTTGGGTTGCCCTAATTAGAAATTTTAGGTGTCTAGATTTCTATCTGAGTTATGGGGATAGACTCGGACGTGACTGTGCCCAAAAACTCTGTCTCTCATGGTCCTCCTAGAATCTTCAGAATTTCACACGACTCGCTCACTCTGCCTGCCATAAACACATTCCTGCGGAGGGAGCTGGTAGGAACGTTGGGTTGCTCGGTCAATGGCCAGGGTCAACGGCGGCGTGGTGTATTCCGCAAATATGCCCGACTGTGAGGGCGGGCACAAGCCGGCGTGAGTAGGTTAAACGTTGAGTTTTATAAGGGCACCACGGGGTGACCAGCCCCTCCCCACCCAGCCACACCCCTCCCACCCCCCACCCAGCGCCACCCTCCCCACCCAGCCCCTCCCCACCCTCCCCTCCCCACCCAGCCCCACCCTCCCCACCCAGCCCCTCCCTCCCCACCCAGACCGTACACAATGTAAAAAGTATAAAAATAGACTTTAGTATTTGGGGGGGGGGGGGTGCGCAATAATGGATATATTTTGCACGGCAAGTGAGCGGTGACGTCACACCTGTGATGTCACCCGCATGCGGCAGCGTCACGCAGTGTGCCTGTTGACGTCACGCATCCCCCCCACCCTCCGCGTGGGCCGTGTGTTGATCCAAGACAAGAATCCAAGTCTCGGGCGAAGCCGGGTCGTAAAGCTCGTTATTTCATAAAACAAAGTATCTATCTTTGCCTCCTTATTTTTGAATGATAAAAAAGGCACACATACAGGTGTTTTAAGATGTTCAATGACTAAATAAACACTGATTACAAGTCATCATGCCTATTCACATCTTAACACCTATATTTACGGCAAAAAATGGTGACTCCTTATTTTATCATGCAATGTCATGGTGCAGTACTTGCGAAAGTGTCTCACGTTGTAGCTAACACTGCTTAACACGAGCTGTTAACGTGTTTTGGTGTTTGCATTGCCCTTGTACCGCTCGCCGGTGAGACGAAGCCCACGGAGGAGGCTGTAGCTCTGATGCAGGCCAATCACTTTCAATGACAGTTGCGTACACGATCGAACCATATTTGTTACCCACGAGTAAAGTGTGGTTACGCAGAGAATGGCGCCTTGTAATTGGTGCCTGTTTTTTTTTACATCTTACCACCCGTATTTTCACACCAGAGAGGGTAAATCCTTTTTTTATCATTCAATATCGTGATTCTAGCTGAAAGCGTCTCCAATAAGACTCCTTGATTTTCTTCGTAGACCGCCCGTGTTCGTTTGCGTAAGCGTGCTCGATGTCTTCGCGGAGAGTGCTGAGCCCATCGTATGTGATGCAATTACCCGGTTCTTCATGGAAACAAAACCTTGGGTTTAGCGACAGCGGCTGAGGAGTCAATGAAGTCCTAAAGCTCACTTCATTATCACACTCTCATCTGTCATCTCCCAACACACACACACAGATAATACAGGCAGGAACATCCTGGTTACACCAGCCCACAGGGGATTATTGTGTCCGTCCGTCGTGCAGGGAGGGGCTGGGTGGGGAGGGAGGGGCTGGGTGGGGAGGGGCTGGGTGGGGAGGGTGGGGCTGGGTGGGGAGGGGAGTGTAGGGATGGGCTGGGTGGGGAGGGTGGGGAGGGGCTGGGTGGGGAGGGTGAGGCTGGGTGGGGGTGGGAGGGGTAGGGCTGGGTGGGGAGGGGCTGGTCACCCTGTGGTGCCCTTATAAAACTCAACGTTTAACCTACTCACGCCGGCTTGTGCCCGCCCTCACAGTCGGGCATATTTGCGGAATACACCATGCCGCCGTTGACCCTGGCTATTGACCGAGCAACCCAACGTTCCTACCAGCTCCCTCCGCAGGACAATGTGTTTTTTCAAAAGCCAAAAATGAGAGCTCAACAAAGTGGCTTAACATTTCAACATTTATAGCAGCGAAATAATTTACATGGTCTAAACGCAGCGCGCGCCTGACCGCTGCTCCACCTACCCAATGAGTTGCTTGTTTGGCTGCTTCACAATCAAACGGAATTATGGATGTCAGCGGTGCTGGGATCGATTACTTTGCTTCATATTCCCATAACCAAGAGGGTAAACTTGGATTTACATGAAAGTTTACATGACACACCTTGACTTAAAAGCTTTCTTGACTGCAGGAATTCATATCCTTTGGGTCTCTTCGGTAGATAGGTTCAAAGAAATTATCTACTTTTTTATTCAATGTGCCCATTTTATTGTGGGGCTGTGTTGTTGTTGTTGTCTTGATGTGGTCTTGGACTGTTTTTGTTGTTGTTTTTTTCTGCCTTGCCCAAGCGTGCATTTCTATTTTAGAAACCGGACTTAGATATTTTTTTCCCATTTCTTGACTTGCTCTCTCCATTTTCTCTATTTTGCACTCGAGTCGTGTGTTTTTTTTGTATCGATTGCTGTTGTAACTTGCTATAGCCCTGCCCATACTGGACCATCTGCGAAAAAGAGCTTTACAGCTCATCGGATTCCTCCTGCAGTCGCTTAACAACTAAATCACTTAACGCCCGGTATGGAACCAATAAACGTCGTTAAGAGGGGTTCTACTGTATTCTGAATCTAACAAAACAAATGTTACCAATTGCATGACGTATACGGAGGAACGCCGGTGTAGTGGTCCGCGCACTGCACGGTAAACCCAGTGACCTGAGTTCAACACTCATGGGCTACAACGGACATTCATCGCTGACCATATTTTACCATCATGCCATTAACTAAGGTCGAACAATCCACGGACACTCGCAGCCCAGGCGGCCGTGACTACGCTACTGCACGTGGCCTGTACCCCAGCGCCGTGATGTGTTGCGGGGGGGAGGATTGGTGGATCACCGCGCGGATGTTGCCAAACACCCTTTCCGTGGGCGTCGAGGGAGTTGCCATAACCTGGAAGAACGTAGTATGGAAAACACGCGCACTCCACGTGGTTCCGTCCGTACGGGTACAGAGTGTTTCCCGCTTCGCACGCGTCATTTTTCTCCGGGTCCTCCAGTTTCCTCCCAACATGTAAACACTTATTTATTGGTCGATAACACCTTAATATATATAGGACTGCAGATCTTGGGCAATTGTTGGTGCCGGCTCATCGCGTGGCTGCTGCTGCCTTCCTGCTTGGTTCTTCGCGCCACTAATGGCCCGTGCCTTCGAACGAATACTGTTCGCTGCGTTACAAGTCGAAATAATTCATTATTGCGTTACTCATCCAGCGGGTGGGTCGGCAAAAGGTATGTAAATCGCCTACGTTGACCACCGCGGTAATCACGCGGCTTTAAGACGACGACGACGACGACGATGGAAGAAGAGGGTCAAGGTGAGCGCCCTCCGAAAAATGTGGCTAAAAACGCATTTCGGCCCGACGATTTGTTTACGCGATGTTAATCTCAGTGGCGCGCTATGCTTTGCACTCTTCCCCCCCTCTCGCTCCCCATAGAGACAGCCGGGGGGGACTGTGTGCACGCGCGTTACGAGCGGGGGGCGAGGAAGCCACATAATCTGAGCGGTGACGCCGCGAAATTCTGACGCGATCCAGAAAGCTGACGTTGCTTTAAGCGCGTGAACACCGCCGTGCAAGCGCCACTGCCAAGCTGCCCTCTCCGTCACTATCGCATCCGAGTGGAGCTTGTAAAGTGCACCCCCCCTCCTCCTCCAGATGTAAATTTCAACGCGTAAATGCTCAGACGGAATGGAGCCGCGGAAGAGGACGGTGTAAATGGGAGCACCCAAGCACAAAGACAAACATCCCCCGTGTAGCCTCAACAGGTTGTTGGGGCAAGTGCTGTTAGCGAGCACCTACGAAGGCCGACACGGCACACGAGGGGGTGGGTGGCCAGCACCACGCCCGGTCGCGTTTGCGTCCCCAATGCTGCACTCAATTAAGGATGGGTCGATCTAAGGGAGACCCAGGACCGGTTCAAATAATCGTCACTGGTGTTGGCCGCGAGCGGGAATTGAACTCAGGTCGCCGGCTTCGTAGCAACGCATGCTGACCGCTACAAGACAGCTCCCCACATAACCTCACTCACACACACACAGGAAGGCACGCACGCGTAACATAGGGCATTAGGAGAATGGACTCCCGGACTGAATGAGTAATGTGCGCATCGGACGAAGCATTTCAATCTCCGCCGCGTGCCCCCCCCCCTCTCTCTCCTCACCCCACAGCTCGCCCCCCCCCCACTTTCCTATTGCAAGCATGTGTTTCAGATTAGGGTCAGTGCTAACAGCTTCGCCTGAAAATGAGATAAAGCCTCTGGGCATTTTTTGCTCCGATGTAGCAGAGCGCACTCACATTTTGCTTCTTTGACTTATCATCTATCTCTTTATCTATGAATCTAAGACGGGTACGAGTTGGGAAGTCGCTGGTATCCTTGAGAGAGGTACGGCCGCGTACCAACTCCTGGTACTTGCTTTCAGATAAAGATCCCCCGTGTATCCTTGCAAGACTGTTGCGGCAAGTGCTGTTAGCGAGCACCTATGAAGGCCGTCACGGCACACGAGGGGGTGGGTGGCCAGCGCCATACCTGGCCGCCTTTGTCTCCCCAGTGGGGATGTTTACACATTCCACCAGGTACTCATTTGAGGCTGAGTCGACCTCGGGGAGACCCAGAACCGATTCGAACTCGGGTTGCCGGGTTCGTAGCACAGCGCGCTAACCGTTGCACCACCGCTCTACCACCGCTCCAAAGGCAAAGATTCCCCCCCCTAACATCAAATAATTCAATAGCACTATTCGTGCAAAAAAATGCAATACATGGTGCTTTACAGGCATAAAAGTGTAATTGTAGGCTAAATTAAATGAAGTTGTAACAAATTTCAAGCAAAGACATATAAAAATAACACATAAAAAAAAAATCATAATTAAAATCAATTAAAAAAAAGTTAGTTTAACACGTAGGCTTTCGCGACCAATATTGTTCATAATCAACGATTTTTGGGTTTAGATCGCGTTATTTATAAATGTGTCGTAACCCTCCACCACCCGACACGGCCAATCAGTAAAAAAAGTGTCACGTTGACAAAAGACAAATAGTTCACTGCTTTAGCCCACCGGTGTGTTGAAGCGTGAAACCACAACATTTACAATTTGAGTACGACGTTTCGCTAGAATGGCGAATTGCCCGATGATGCTGGATGCAATTACCAGCGAAACGTCGTACTCAAACTGTAAATGTTGTGGTTTCACGCTTCAACACACCGGTGGGCTAAAGCAGTGAACTATTTGTCTTTTGTCAACGTGACACTTTTTTTACTGATTGGCCGTGTCGGGTGGTGGAGGGTTACGACACATTTATAAATAACGCGATCTAAACCCAAAAATCGTTGATTATGAAAAAAAAAGTTAGTTTTTAGATTTATTTTAAAAGTGCTTAATGATTCTCAAGCCCTCAGATCCCCTGGCAGGCTGTCCCACAGGCAAGGAACAGCCTGTTGCTCCGTAGATTTTCGTCCTGGCCTTTGGGACGACTAAAAGACCAGTCACAGAGGATCTGAGGGAGCTTGTTGGTTCATATCTTAAAAGCACGGAAGCCGCAGCCTTAACAATGCTGTTGGGGCAAACGCGCGTGTCTCAATCACCTCCGAGCGCGGTCGAACAGTGCACGCAATCAACGATCAGGGTCCAATCGGGGCCGGCGCGAGCCATTGCCCCGGCCCGTGCCAGCAACGACACGGATGCTCGGTTGGAGAGAGACGCGGTGCGTTTCGGTGATCGCTCTGGTCGGCGGCGGCCCCCGTCGGTGCGAGGCCCGGCGAGCGGCCGTGCGTTTCCCCGGGTGGACGTGGCGTTCTTGATGGCGTCCACCGCCCCCCACCCTCTTCCCTTTCACTCCCCCTCGCTTCCCCCTTCCCCCCCCTTGGGTGTCGGCTGCTGCGGCGCGAATTGACACCGCGCACGTCGGGTCCGCGTGGGCAGTTGGACGAACGCACGCGGAGCGAGGCGTCTCACGGAGAGACCACCGCGGATTGTCTTCGATGCGAGCGACGATCGCGGAGATAGAGCCGCGTGGCTAATGTGCAGCGGTGGTCCAGATGTCTTGTGACCGCCTCCCCATTTAATTCTCTAAAACTTTATATGTAATTTTTTTGAAAAGGAAGGTTTACTTAAAACATAAATTAATATGCTAAGGTTTAAAAAAAATGTTAGAGGTCAATTAATTTATTGTGGGTGTCACCAGACATCTGAATCACCCTCAGCGATCTGCATTGAGCGCTGTACGACTCAGCGTCCGGAGTTTTGTCAGCAGCCGAGCTCAGGTTGATCAGCTTTACACAAAGACAAAGATCCTCCTTCCCCTCCCCCCCCGACCGTTTAGCCTGCAACAAACTGTTGGGGCAAGTGCCGTTAGCGAATTGCACCTGTGAAGGCCGGCGTCTACAGGTCTGCTGACTGTCATGGTCTATAAGTCTGCTGATTGGTGGTTGTCTACAGGTCTGCTGATTGGTGGTGGTCTAGACTCTAGAGGTCTTCTGACTGTCATGGTCTATAGGTCTGCTGATTGGTGGTTATCTACAGGTCTGCTGATTGGTGGTGGTCTAGAGGTCTGCTGACTGTCATGGTCTATAGGTCTGCTGATTGGTGGTGGTCTACAGGTCTTCTGACTGTCATGGTCTATAGGTCTGCTGATTGGTGGTGGTCTATAGGTCTGCTGATTGGTGGTGGTCTACAGGTCTGCTGTCATGGTCTATAGGTCTGCTGATCGGTGGTGGTCTATAGGTCTGCTGATTGGTGGTGGTCTACAGGTCTGCTGACTGTCATGGGCTATAGGTCTGCTAACTGATGGTCTCACGAGAGGGCGAGTGCGGACAACGCCACGCCCGGCCGCCTTTGTCTCACCAGTGCCGATGTCCACACGCCACGGCGGACCCTCGTTCGAGGCTGAATCGACCTCGGCGAGGCCCTTGGCCGCGAGCGGCGAATCGAACTCTGGTCGGCGGGTTCGTTCGAGCGGCGCGCTAACCCACTTGCGATGCCACTCAATGCAGACGCGCGCGCACGCCACACTTAAGCCGTGTTGACGCATCTGTTCATCAGTCTCGCACTTGAAGCTCACGGCGGAAGAAACCGGGCGCCTAATAAGCACTCCTGCTCGCTGGTGGTGCTGGGCGAAACGTGACCGGTCACGCTAAACCATCGCTTAGCGCGCGGTGACGAGGTTAAGCAAATATCAGGTGGGGAAGGGGGGTAAGGACGCCAGCAATCCACGGCCTAATTCTAATAATAACCGCGGCTTTGGCTGCCCGATCGATTTGACGGAGGCATGCTCAGCTCATTTCCTGCTCCGAGAAAATCAAAACGTGTCAATAAATGCAAATACGCAGCGACCCCCCATCCTCCTGCCACAGCCCAACTTGTCACAGCAGGGAGAGAGGAGGGAGGTGGGGGCAGGGGGTGGACAGCAATCCACCGATTGCAATCGACTTCTAGTTTATGGAAGCTTGTCTACAAAAATGTTACCCCGTCTCGAGTAACGAGCGAAAGGGGGCGGCCGGGCGGCAGCGGGGAGTGAGGGGTGGGGGCGAATGGAGAGTGTTCGAGATTGCCGCTCTCCTCCACAGCAAGCCACTCGCACGCTCTGCCCTCCCCCCCTCTTCCGTCGCTCGCACAATGCGTCATTGAGCCCCCCGCAACGCTCGGTGGTTGCCTCGCAGCTAGAACCGCTCCAGTCCCGGGGGACACCTTTACGCGTGAGAGTTTGGGCGCCACGGTGGCTAGGAGATGTCAACTCGCAAGAGGTCGTGGGTTGGATCGCGACCCTGACGCCTGCTGCTGTATATTTGGAGTTTGCGGCGTCTCTGTCTCTCTCTCTCCTCGCGGGGTTTCCCTCCACATTTAGAATCGACGTAGAGTGTCCGGCTGCTTTAAATGTCCACGCGATAAGCCACTTCGTTGAGCTATCATTTGTGGCCAGGTCACTTCTGTAAAAGAACTATATAGCTTAGTTGGCTTTACCTGGTTAAATAAAAATAGTTATCCTTCTAAACTCTACGGTTTCCTCCTATAGCTGAACAAAAAACATCGGGCAATAAAACTGCTATTGACCAAAACATCCCAATGCTGGGAATGTATTTCTTCTCCAAATGACTCAGTTGGGATAGCGGTGACCAAAATCGCCCTCAACTGAAAAACGAAATTGGCAGGATCTTCCTGAAAAAAAAGCCTTTTCAGGGTAAACAAGCATGAGGATGATAATCACGATAAACAATACTCCGTACAACCTCCTCCCTGCCACCCACCGCTGACACGGACGGATGGGCATGTCACAACATCAGTTTGGTGGGAAGATTACACTTTTCAGTGTGTCTTGCCAGGCTCTCAATAAAGTAGCGTGTTGTTAAATCTCTCTCTCTCTCTGGTGCACGTCCAAAGACACGGTTAAGCTTCCACCGCTCTTACTTTGCTGTGTTATCATTCTGTCTGCACATCTACGCCCTAACTCAACCATCTGTAACGCACACCGTACCCGCACTCAGACTCAATAGACCGAGGGAGCGTTATATTGCTTTGACCCTCAGCGCGAGCAAAAAAAAAATCAAACAGCGGGTAATATCAAAGAAACGCTGTGCACTGAGAAACTCTATCCACTCATTCGACTCGAAATGTCCGCGTGGAAGTTTTTGCTTCCTTTAACAAGTTGAGTACTTTACTCTTTCTCAACAACAACAGCAGCAAAAAAAACAAGCCCCAAATTGTGTATCTCTCGAACGGCGATTGCTGATGCTGCGTACCCTTGATGAACGAACGCGTGCCGTTCATACACACGGCGTTCCGATTGTAACTGTTGATTGGACAGAACCAGCCACGCGTGGCTTTGTTTCGAACGAACGCCTTGTTTCATGTTCACGGTGTCCTAAATGCACAATCTATTTACGACGAAATATAAAGGACATGCAAAGTCCCCGGCCTGTTCACAATTAAAAAAGGTAATAAAAAAACACAAGCAAGAAAAAAAGATAAAGGTGCAGCCCTGCAATTGCTTGCCTGCAGAACAGCTGCCACCAGAGGGGGCTCCAGGCAGCCCTCTCTGGAGGGCATTTCACTGACCCCTTCCACATTGGCCAGACAGAGGTGGGAGAACCCACACTTCACCCCACCACAAAATCACATGCCAAACGGCTGTGGTCTACCCAACGTATACTTGTGGGTGGACAGAGGGGGGGTCAGTGAACGGGAGGGCAAATTTAAGTTGAGTTTCATCCTATAGATTTCCCAAACAACTTTTCTTAAAAAATCAAACAAACGTGCACAGTATAAAATGCACATCGAGGCAGTTCTCATCACCCTGTTCACAGCCCCGAGTCAGCCGTGAAAATTCCACATTCCTACGGTGGCGGGGGGGGCGCATCAGCAACACAAAAGTGTTGCTGATTTTATCGACCTCGGAGGGAAGGGATGATGATGATGGTGCCGAGTTGACTCAACCCCTCCCGCCCTCCCCCAAGCAAGGATTTGAATTGGCAGCCTTTCGACTGCGAGTCGCCTGCTCTTCCGCCAGGCCACCTGACTGGGCATTATGCAAATTAGCGGGCCTAATTAGAGCCACAAAGGGAAGCGGGGTCCCGGTGTGTGATGGGAGGAACGTGGCAGGAGGCGCTGTATGCGTGGTATGCCCTCGTTATTCACGAACTTGCTGACCGCGACGGCGGCTATCCGTGAATGGCATCTGGAACTCCACACAGCCACACCGACAGAGAAATAAAGTGATGGGATAATTGTCACGTATTTAATCGTTTATTTACGTATTTAATTCAGGTAATTCGTTAAAAAGATAGGTTTTTTTGTAGTTCAATACCCGATCATTAATCCGCAAAATTTGCTATTCACGAGTTTCGGAACGTACCCCTCGCGAATATTGAGGGAATACTGTACAGAGTGGTCCAGATGTCGAATGACCATTTTTTTTTACTTTACACATTCAATTCTGTTTGAAATACAGCTTACTTACCAAAAAAAACATTAAGTTTTAGAGAATTACATGGTGGTAACAAGACATCTGGACCTCCCTGTACAGACCTCTGTGGAGATGGTTTCGCCACCTGATACGTAAACTGCACCGAACGGGACCGGCAGAGGCTTCAGAGGGTTACGCTGTCCCACCCAGCGGCTCACATGTGGCATGCAGCTCACCCTGAGAGATCGCGACACCAAGAGGTGCATCGCAAAGGCCCAAAAGATCATCGCCGATTCCAGCCACCCGGGCCACGAACTTTTAATCAGGAAACAATCCAAGAGAAAGCTCCGGCTACATCAGCATTGCGGCTACCACCAACCGCCTCAAAGACAGCTTCTATCCCCAGGCCATCCGGATGCTGAGCTGAGCCCCGCACAATATTTGCCCAATCCACACCAACCCCAGATTTTGCTCCCCCCTACCCCCATTCACACCCCACCCCACCCTATCACCGACTGCACTAGACATTAACCAAACAGAAACATTTTGCATAACAAGATCATTTATAAAGCTCACCCGCAGGGGACCCCATTTCTGCTATGCACATGTCACTTTTATCATCTGCACAGCGATTTTACTTAGTTTTTTTATTACATTTTAATATATTTTTAAATATTACTGCTGCTGTTTACATTGCTGTTGTTAATTTGCACAAGCTGAGAGAGAGCGATACGGGAACAAAGCATCTCACTGCCATGTACCACATGTGTATGCACGGATATGTGATCAATAATGCTGACTTGACTTGCTAGAGAAGTGTTCTTCACTAATTTTCAGAGGCGAGGGGGGGGGGG
Organism: Lampetra planeri; assembly: GCF_965212315.1. Taxonomy (NCBI): domain Eukaryota; kingdom Metazoa; phylum Chordata; class Hyperoartia; order Petromyzontiformes; family Petromyzontidae; genus Lampetra; species Lampetra planeri. Next base: position 6,864,648 of record NC_136144.1, on the reverse strand, counting down.
GCACATTTGACGATAAGACATCGTCAGTATAAGGAGGGCCGCTACACGTTTGAAACCATTGGGGGTTTGACAGCATGATGAAGGGGGGGGGGGGTGTTTTCACTCTTTGTGTATTGTAGACGCACTAAAGGCATTGAAGAACACTGCTTTGAACGAATTCTAGGGGTTTTATTAATTCCTATGCAAGGTTTTAGAAAACACCGTGGTAGAGGATTTTAGGAGCGCTGGTGATTCTCCCACTCACTCACATGGCCTCTCTGTAGAACGCCTAATGAACAGCTTCCTGGATTACATCAACATTCACAACCCCCCCTCCCCCCCGATTCTTTCCATGTGCAACCAAATAATCCCCGGCCCGCACCCACGACCGACCTACCCACCCTTCCCAAATGAATTCAAAACGGTGACATCGTTCGTGTTATCATTCATTTTAAAGTAATCATGCTTGTTTACCCATGAAAGTCCTCACTGAGTCTCTTGACCCGCGTTTTTTTTCAGGAGGATCCTGCCAAGGTTTCACAATGGCTGAGAACGCTGATTGCTCGCTATGTTTCAATTCAGCACATTTTATTTATGTTACATTGGTACATTTGGACCACGACGTGGGCACGCGATGGCCCACTCTACTCTTGCGAATAATGTCGCGGCATCTTTAACATCCACTGCGAAGCAAACATCGCGTATCCTTTTTTTTGTCTGGCTAAATTACACACCCACAGTAGTTAACTGTGAACCATCTGAGGTTTGAGCGGTAAACGCCGCGGTTCCGTAAGGCCATGGACATGAACATTTCTTTGTTAAAAGCGAGTGAACAAATCACAATTATTTTACAGCTCTTTGCCAATCCACTGCTGGACGAAGCTTTCCCCACACACCAAGCCGAACACGAGGATTGTCTGATCATACTTCACGTTGGTCTGTGCCAGAGCCGGCCCAGCCACTAAGCGACCCTTGCAATTGCAAAGGGCCCCGTGGCCAGCAGAGGGCCCCCCTAGAGTCACTGCGAGCTAGTGGGTGAAAAAAATCATACATCAAAGGGGCCTCCAACCAAATTTTGCTTAGGGCCCCCAAAGGTCAAGGGCCGGTTCTGGTCTATGCGCTTCGGTCAAGTTGGGGAGCAGAGACATGGAAGCGGAGGTTTTGAGAAGACCGGCGCATTACAGATGCTGTGGCCACAGGCCGAATACATTTATAAATATACATAGGGAAAACAAGACAATTCTACGCTGACATAAATGGCCCCCGAGTTTAACGACTGAACACACGAAAACTGCACTTATTCACAACAAAGGTGGAAGTGGAATCAATGTATCTTTGACCGGGTAGCCACCTTACAGGTCTAGGTTCTGCCTAGGTCACGAGCTAACTTGTAACTGAAGACACGAACACAGCAGGAGGTTCTTATGTGTCTTGCAGCTGCTGCCACCACCTTTATCCCATGAGGCAACAGGGTTGGTCTGTATCACCTGGGGTGGTAAATGCCACCAGTACGTATGCTGAACTTCTTTCGCACGGTACGTAGCCAACCGTGCTAATCGGAGGATATACCCCTCGGCTGTGTTCACCTTAAGACGAAGCTTTGTTTCACGTAAACATGTCCTATTTATTTTCATATTCCATAGACGTTTCGTGATCAATTCATGTTTTCGTTTTGAGTTCCAAAAAAAAATGTTCTCTATTAAACACCAACATTTCACAACGCCTCTCTCATACAAAGCGACCGCACTCACTTTGCTACCACGCACATTCGTGAACCAACGATAAAATTGTCAAAAAATATACTCTGTTAGCATTTTCCACCCAAGGTGGTCGCCGATAAGCAATCTTTGGGGAAGGAGGCAAGGGAGGGGGGGGGAGCAACGGCTCCAATAACCACTTTTTTGTTTTACCTGGGCGACAGCGTCTTGCGGATAAGACCCCATATCCACTGACAGTCGCACGTCCAGTCGAGCAGCATGCTCCGGGCTCCTGCCATAGCATCGCCGACGCACGCGGCAAGATGAAACCCAGCCCGTGCGCCACCTTCGCTCCCGTCGTCGCCGAGCGCGCCCAACCAGGGCAAGCAGCGAGCTGCTCGGCGATTGACTTCGTCTCAGAGCCGCCCTTCACCACGACGGCCCAACCCGCGGAGCTGTGGAGCGCCGGGGGTCGTCACTGACGCCCCACGCGAAACACGTCGCGCGCGAGAAGCGAGAGACTCCGTTCCTCGTCGTCGTCCTGTGAGCGCGGGTGGCTACTGGCCGACAGCCCGTTGCGTGCGTATGGGGGTGGTGATGATGGTGGGGGGGGGGGGTGGAAATGAGGAAGCGTGGCCAAGGGCCGTTGGGGCTGCTCCTCTGAGGGCACGCAATGGGCGATGGGGCGATGCACAATCACGTGGATGAGCGGCGGCTGTCGGCGGCGTCGGAGTTGCGGGCTGCGTTCCACCAAACGCGCCCGGGGTCGCCAGCGGCACTGTACTCGAGACGCTGGTACGTCTCGTGCCCTGGCACGGAGGGGATTGTGGAGCATGATGGTGGGTGGGTAGGGGTGGTGGGTAGGGGTGGCGGGTAGGGGTGGTGGGTAGGGGTGGTGGGTAGGGTGGTGGGTAGGGGTGGCGGGTAGGGGTGGTGGGTAGGGGTGGTGGGTAGGGTGGTGGGTAGGGGTGGCGGGTAGGGGTGGTGGGTAGGGGTGGCGGGTAGGGGTGGTGGGTAGGGGTGGTGGGTAGGGTGGTGGGTAGGGGTGCTGGGTAGGGTGGTGGGTAGGATGGTGGGTAGGGTTAGGGGCCCCCTACCCCTACCCACCACCCCTACCCCCCTACTAGGGGGGTAGGGGTGGCGGGTAGGGGTGGCGGGTAGGGGTGGCGGGTAGGGGTGGCGGGTAGGGGTGGCGGGTAGGGGTGGCGGGTAGGGGTGGCGGGTAGGGGTGGCGGGTAGGGGTGGCGGGTAGGGGTGGCGGGTAGGGGTGGCGGGTAGGGGTGGCGGGTAGGGGTGGCGGGTAGGGGTGGCGGGTAGGGGTGGCGGGTAGGGGTGGTGGGTAGGGGTGGCGGGTAGGGGTGGTGGGTAGGGGTGGCGGGTAGAGGTGGTGGGTAGGGGTGGCGGGTAGGGGTGGCGGGTAGGGGTGGCGGGTAGGGGTGGTGGGTAGGGTGGGGGAGTGTAGCGGTCAGCACGCTGCCGCCTACACGAGTTCGATTCCCGCTCGCTGGCAGCAGCGGTGACGTTAATTTTGAACCGGTCCTGGGACTCCCCCCCCCCCCTACTGGTGCGCTGTGTAGACATCGGCACGAGGGAGACAAAGGCGGCCGGGCGTGGTCCTGGCCACCCACCCACCCCGCTTCGAGGGTCGTGCCGGCCTTCGTAGATAGGTGCTCTTTAATGAGCGCTTGCTGGGCTGTTCAAGCTACGGGGGGGGGGTGGGGGTTGTGGATCGTTGGGGGGTAGAGAGACATTCAGACCCAGCCAAATCTGTGACCCTCATGAGGTTTTGAAGAATTCCACCCCCCCCCCCAACCAAAATATGCAAACAAAAAACGAATTGAAGCCACGAAGCAAAGCGAAAACACTTGTTGGGGATTGCGTTCCTGCCACCCGTCGCCCGCGGTGCAACGCTTTTTTTTTGTTCGCAATAAATACTTTAAAAACAACAACCACAAAGCGATATTCTACGAGGAAGAGTTTTTTTTTAATCCTTTATATTAAGTTCACTTGCTTGCTTGCTTGCGCGCTTACGACCGTGCAAATCTTTTGGTCGTTTTTTAACCCACTTCCCGTGATCCAATCGAGCTGACATTTTGCACACAGACTCGTTGTGCGTGACAATTAATGTTCGTGAAATTTTTTTCCCAAAATTTTCCACTTATTAGGAAAAAAAAAATCATATTTAATTTAAAATACCAATGTGATAAAAATGAAACTCTTACTCAAGAAAAACAGAAATGAATAATAAAATAAAACCGATGCCACGCATATAAAGGATTTATAGTGAAAAACTTTGTTTTTACGGGTTAATTTTTTGGTCTTCTTCTATTTTGTGTTTGACGTCGGGCACACGCACAGCAACGAGCGGACGATCGGACGAGTAAACACGTTCAGCGGGTTCGCGTTGTAGAATTAGGGCCAAATGGAGCCACAAATATTTGAATAAGAGGACCCCCTGAAGCCGCCCGAGTCTCAAAGCAAAGTTTCTAGCAGTCGACGTTGTCGGGATGGACTCCCCTTCCCTCTCTCGAGCGATACGCTTCATTGTTACGTTGTTACTCTGAACGTGGCAGCCAACAGAAATATGTAGAAGCAGCAACTTCCTTATAAGCACTCAGGTTCACCGCTTTTTCTCTCTCCATCCCCCGGAATGAGATACGCAAAGCGGACAAAATTCCCCACAATGACACATCCCCCCCCCCCCACCGTATAAGCCTGAACGAACTTCGGGCAAGTGCTGTTAGCGAGCACCTATGAAGGCCGGCACGGCACTCGAGGGGGTGGGTGGGTGGCCAACACCTCGCCCGGTCGCCTTTGTCTCCTGCGTGGTGATAATTACTCTGCAACACCGCACCAGGTACCCGTTTGAGGCCGAGCCGACGAACACGCAGCCAAAGAATGCGTGTAACAGCACGTGTTTATCTCCCGCCTGTGGAAAGGACAAACGACGCACTTATAACCTTCTACGACGCTCAAGAATATCCAGAAAAAAAGAGGTGTTTCGGGGAGGGGGAAAGTCGCCTGGGATAAATCCGAAACGTGGAACCCAAGTCGCCTGGGGGGTGATCGCGTGGGTTTTTGGGAGCTAATTCGAGGTCAGATCCCTTGAGTCGGCGCCACTAGACCGACGCCTTGGGTTCGCGTCCGGGTTTCGCCAGCCCGCGATGAAAACCGGTTTTTCAGGTGTGGCGGGTTGATGCTCTCAATCCGGTCACCCATGGCCACAAGGCAAAGATCCCCGCCCCCCGTAAAGCCTGTAACAGACGTTGGGGCAAGTGCTGTTAAGCGAGTAGCACCGCCTATGAAGGCCGGCACGGCACACGAGGGGGTGGGTGGCCAGCACCACGCCCGACCGCCTTTGTCTCCCGAGTGGCGATGTTGTTTACACACCGCACCAGGTTACTCATTCGAGGCTGAGTCGACGGAGGGGAGGCCCAGGACTGGTTCAGATAATCGTCACTGGTGTTGGCCATGAGCGGGAATCGAACTCGGGTGGCTGGGTTTCATAGCGCAGTGCAAAAACCACTACCAATACAACCGCCATTCGCCACTAAGTGACGGCGACGTCACCCACCACGACGCCTGTGCCAGGCTAGGTGCACTTTGAGGCTGCCACGTGAAGTGTCGAAGACTCGCTGCTGACAGGGAGGTCCCGGGACAGACCCAGCAGGTGCCATTGGTTGGCTGACTGAGATGACCGGTAGATGCACCACCAGCTGTACCCCCTACTGTGCCAGGCTAGGTGCAGGAGGTCTCGGGACAGACCCAGCAGGTGCCATGGGTCTGCTGACTGAGATGACCGGTCGATGCACCACCAGCTGTACCCCCTACTGTGCCAGGCTAGGTGCAGGAGGTCACGGGACAGACCCAGCAGGTGCCATGGGTCTGCTGACTGAGATGACCGGTCGATGCACCACCAGCTGTACCCCCTACTGTGCCAGGCTAGGTGCAGGAGGTCTCGGGACAGACCCAGCAGGTGCCATGGGTCTGCTGACTGAGATGACCGGTAGATGCACCACCAGCTGTACCCCCTACTGTGCCAGGCTAGGTGCAGGAGGTCTCGGGACAGACCCAGCAGGTGCCATGGGTCTGCTGACTGAGATGACCGGTAGATGCACCACCAGCTGTACCCCCTACTGTGCCAGGCTAGGTGCAGGAGGTCCCGGGACTACTGTGCCAACTCCACGAACCACTCACTGCACTACTGAGCACACACAAAACTAACCGAAGAGATATTTCTCAAATTCTGCTGTGGTAACACGAATTTTTTCTTAACCGCCTTGAATCCTCGTGTGGTATGCCGGATCAGGATTGCGCGTTGGAAACTTTTTCTCTCTCTCTCTCCAAGCTTCCGCCACGCACTACTGCGGTGGCACACTTCAGCAGTTAAAGCTGAGCACGCATCTACTGTATACTTTTTAAATCATTTAGAAAACCAGCACTGTATACATATGCAAGCCGTGCACGTGCTATGAATCCGAGGATTTCTGATCACCCGGATGTTACGGGATGGCGTACCTGTCAACCCCTTATCAGTGCCCGACCTTGTTACAGACCGATTCAGACCTTATTGGGTCACTTCCGTGCCCCGTATAAATCTCAACGTTCATCCTACAACGTTCCTTTCACGCGGGAGAAACACGAAAAAATAGATACATTTAATGTTTTGCCCGTATCGAAACGGCTGTACGCCGTATGGACCTGAAAACTCAATGTCCCTGTACAGGACGACGGGGTAAGGGGCCGTCCATAAATGACGTCACGCGATTTTGGATGATTTCCCCCCCCCCTCGTCACACGGCGTCACAAAAAGTCAGACCCCCCTCAAAATATGACGTCACAAAGCTCTGCCCCCCCCCCAAAAAAATAAAACATGCTTCAAATCGCTTTAAACTATTGTCATTGTAGTGCGTATTTAACGTGGCGCTGCACTCTGATGTTGTAGGAGAAAACATTTACTAAAAAGTATATTTAACTAAGTAGAACGTGTTGTCTATATTTATTTAAAGTTGCGCATTTTGATGTGACGTCACATTTCTCAAACGCCCCCCCCCCCCTCGTCACACATCGTCACAAATGTCTGACCCCCCTCCCCTCTACGTGACTTTACCGAAAGAACCAAGAAGATGAATCCCTGCAGTCACGAAAGCTTTAAATCGAGCTTTGTAATCGGCTGGAGTGCACGGGCAAAATCCAGCCGACTTGTGCATCACGCACGTTGGACTTCTTTCGCGCCGTACGTAGCCGACTGTGCTCGTCGGAGGCGCGCGCGACTTCAGCATCGCACCACGACCATCGGGGCAGGCTAATTGTAACAGCGCGGGTGGGCGGGCGGGGTATCAATCATTACCTAATCAGCGGCATGGGTCTAGGCGACAATAACATTAGCATGATTACCGCCGTAATTAACACCTCGAATAAATACAGGGGGCCTGCGCATATTTGACTCTCTCTGGCGGAAACGAAACGCGATTATTGGCTCAAGTGCGGAACGCTGCCACTCGTGTCTATGTTGCCGTACCCGCGATCATGACCTACGTGGTGATTGTACTATCAATGAGCCCGCGATCATGACACACGTGGTGATTGTACTATCAATGAGCCCGCGATCACGACCCATGTGGTGATTGTACTATCAATGAGCCCGCGATCATGATCTATGTGGTGATTTTACTATCTATGTACCCGCGATCGTGACGTAGTAAGTCATTGCAGTGGTCACGATCACAATCGCCGCAGTCATCGCCATGCCCACCGCAGTCAGCGTGGTCTATGCGATTGTCAATATGTATTGTGATCGAATCACCTCTTCCAAGACCATAGTGGTCAGCGTGGAGCGAGTTGGCTATAAAGAATGGTTAATGAAGACTTGACGCCTTGCAAAGGGCATCTATTTGGTATCTGAACATCTTAAACACCATCCTGTTGTATTGTCAGAAAGGGTCAAACTTCTACCTATTATATTTCTTGAGCATGTTGACACTGGCAACAACAACAACAGGTCCCATAGACGTAAAGCATCCCACAGGAATTATTTCTCGAGAACGCCCCGCAGCGAAGGGCCTTCCGCCAGCGGCGACGTCTACAGGCAATTGCAGGGCTGCACCTTCTACTCGTCGTGGTGGTGGATTCTGTGAATTCTCTGTGCCGCTGGCCGGGTTCCGGTGTAACCCGGCCAGCGCCGCACAAAGCGACCCACCCCCCCCCACCCCGTCACTCTACAGCCTCCAAACCCTCTCTCGTCGCACTAAAAACGGCACGGGAAGCAAGCGGCTCAATCGAGCGAACGAACCAACGAACGCATTCCGAGAAGACCCGTTCGCGTGTGCACATCGCGGCCAAAGTCACGGCGATGACGACCGCGTCACCAGCGGTGACAGGCGACGACGAAGCGCCCCCCCCCTGTCCCGCTTCCAGGCAACGGCATCGCAGCTATAATTAGAAGCCTTGCCCTCAGTGGGCCGTGGGTGCAGTGCAGGAGGAGGTGGTGGTGGTGGGGAACTCTGGGGCTGGGAGGTGAGAGGTAGTGGAGAGGTATGGTCAGCTGGCGTGGTGGTGGTGGTGGTGGCGATGTACGTACTGCATTTTTCGATTTAAAGCTTTCGTGACTGCAGGGATTCATCTTCTTGGTGCTTTCGGTAAAGTCACGTAGAATGGAAATAATAAAATAATAAAAATTTTACGTGACAAAATAATTCTCACGACGTTTCGGCCACAACGCAAGCAGCCGTCCTCAGGTGGAGAACAGGTCTGTCGAGAAGACAGAGTCTGGGGTGTGTCATTCAGACTCTGTCTTCTCGACAGACCTGTTCTCCACCTGAGGACGGCTGCTTGCGTTGTGGCCGAAACGTCGTAAGAATTATTTTGTCACGTAAATTTTGTATTATTTTATTATTTACGTACTGTATGTTGAACTTCTTTCGCGCCGTACCTAGCCAACCGTGCTCATCGGAGGTGCGGGTGCTAGGCGGATTATATGTAACACGATTGTTGTTTCTGGGTAGTAAGTGTTATTTTCTATTTGCTTATGCCTCAAAAGGATAGAAAATGGTTATTATTCCCCACAAACTTTGCTTTTGTGACCAGGACTTTACGTGAAGGAATGACACAAATGCACACCACGTTTTCTCATTGAAAATATGTACATTCCAAAATATCACTGTCCTGGTCATAAAAGCAAAGTTTGTTGGGAATAATAGTCATTTGTGCACTTTTGATGCATACGCAATTAGAAAATAACACTTACTACCCAGGAACAAATTGTTGTTGTTGTTACACTGCTATAATTACATCGCAAATACCACGAAGGATGGCAACAGCCTTGGGGAGACCATAAATCGGCAGCGGATTGATGTCGCCCGATGACAACGGCGATGACGACAGCGAAAATAATTTCGAACGAAACCATCACAGACGCGGTGCTTCTCCGAGCAAAGCAAACACATTCACTCGACCCCGGCTCGCAAGGTGCTGCCCGCAGAACATCGGAGGTCCGACGCTGGTTTCACAATGACGTGACCCGCTCGCTAGAGTCACGTGCACGACCCCTCACCCAGTGTTGCAAGTACCCTCTAGCCACCAGTCCCCCACATTGCCTGTGTGTCGGTCCACGCATGCTCCCATTGGCAGTGCGTGTGTATTCACAGGTGCTATTGGCTAATAGCACTTGCCTCAACGGTCTGTTAAGGCTACACGGAGGGCCTTTGTCTCTGTGTCAGTGGCGTAATGGGGAGCAGTGTTGGCAGTGGTCAGCGCACTGCGCTACGGACCCGGGTTCGAGTCTTGCACACAGCCAACAGAGGTGATGGAAGCTTGAATTGGTCTTGGGCCTCACCTAGGTCGACTCAGCCCTAAATGAGCTCCTGGCACGTGCGTGTAAGCGTCTGCATTTTGGGAGACAAAGGCGGGTGGGTGTGGTGCTGACCACTCACACCCGCGCGTGTCGCGTCGTCCTTTATAGGTGCTCGCGAACAACATATTCTCCAAGGCCGTAATTATAATATATATTGGGGGGGGGATGTGTATTCTCAAAATGCCCCCCCCAATATATTGCTATAAAATAGATTTCTGTTTATATGATTGTGGTTATGGTTGTACTTTATGAATCCCTAATTTCTGCCATTATATACGATGAAACAAGAAGGTAAAAAAGAAAAAAACAGAGCAATACAATACACTATAAGACATTATTGTTAAAAATAAATCAAAAGTCCATCCCATGTGTTAGTGCATTTTTAAAAGATTTTAGGCAGGAAATGGCAGGAAATTCGTTTTCAAATTTAGATTTTTTTTTCTGGGGAGGGGGACCTCCAGACCCCCTGGAAGATTTGGTCCCCCCCAAAGTTGACTCCATGGCTACGGCCTTGATATGCTCCAACAGTCTATGCAGTCGATAAGGCGATACGGGCTAAACAGGGGACCTTTGTATTTAACTGTGTCTGCAAGCGTGCGTCTTCATGTGCACTGATTACATATTTGCACACAAAAAATGTGTCTTCAGTAGCAACACATAACCGGAATCACAGCATTCGTTGCGTGCCCAGATACCATCGCCAACTCAGAAGGGGGCTGAGTCGGCAGCATTTTAATTTCGGCATCGAAGGGCGAAACTGTTTACCGGTTTCATCCTTATCAGGTCTCGCCAGCAGTGACAGCAGCAACCGTCAAGCGACTTTCGCGGCCCTCCGTCGCCCACGGGAGTTTCGCCGGGCAAACGTCTCCCTGCGCCGCGGATGTGGTGGTGGTGGTGGTGGGGGGACAGGCGACGAACGCGGCGCCGAGAACACCCCGCGAGCCACAGCATCACCAGCGGCTCTGCTCGGCTGAAGTGGTGCGAATCAGAAGATGCTAACGGACGGGGCTTTTAAGCCGGGAAGGCGTTTGCTGCCGAATGTATCACCCACCCCCTCCCCCCCACGGCGCAAACTCGCAAAGAAAAAAAAATACATGAACGTTTTTTGCTGGGGTTTTAAATTTTTTTTTTTAAACCAAATATCTGTTTAAATGGGGGTCACGCTGGGGTTGGGTGTGTGGTGGGAGGGGGTCAATATAAATGGGTCATTTAACAGCCTTTCAGAGCTTCCTGAAAGAAAAAAAAATCGCAGCGGTTTTATTTTAACAGAGAGGGGTGTAAAAAAAAAGGATGAACGAATGCCTCGTTTAATGAAGCGTAAATCAGTGACGGGCAAAGCACCGGGTCCGTCCTTCAAGTGACTTCTCCGCTCGCTGCAAACAGCTTGCTCCGTGATGGCAAGCGTCTTTCAAACCTGCAATCTGCGCCTAAGTGCCTCGCTAAGTGCCACCCTTGCTGCATCTTAAATACCTGCCAATAGCCCCATTATCCCTGTTTGTTACCAATGGCAAGCATCCTATCCAAATTCCTTGAAAGTTGGGGGAAGTTTTACAGCGGGTTTGGAATTTTCAGTGAATCACGGCGGCGTGGGCTTGTTCACGCGACGCAACAAAAACTTTATTTTAAAATTTTTATCGTTTGCATGATTTTTGTTAGGGCCCGATGAAACTAATAACCCTCACGTTGTACTGTGGTAGGTAGCGGTGGAAAACATAACAGAGGAAACGTGTTCAAAACCAGTGCAACTATTTACTAAAAACTAAAACTATTTTTCATTTTTACCTATGTCGATATTTTCTCAGAAGCGACCTGGCTATCATAAATGATCGCATAACCAAGTGGCTTACCGTCACGTGGAAATTTAAGGCAGCTAAATAATCCAAACACACGTTGATTCTAAATGTGGGGAGAAAAATCCACACGACAACGTGGAGAACATGCAAACAATATACAGGCGTCAGGGTCGCGATCGAGCCCAAGACCTCATGTATACCAGGTGAGGCAGTCAACATCTCAATGTTTGTGTAAAAAAACGATAGGCAAGAGGGCTTTGCCAGTCACACGCAAGATGACAACCGTTGATTGATCAAATCACAGGAAGCAGGACTGTGTCTATGTGGCACATTTGATGAGGTTATACTTATTCTTGGTTCTTTCGGTAGAGTCACACAATAAAATGTAATTGTTTAATATGTGTATTATTTTTTATTATTTAAATATTTCCCTTCTACGTGACAATACCGAAAGAACCAATAATATGAATCCCTGCAGTCACGAAAGCTTTAAATCAAACGTTCTACTTAATAAATATATGACAATTCGCATGTGTCCATCCCCGTCTCGGATGTGTAATTAGCTGAAACTGAGGTCACATATATGTGTGCTGAACTTCTTTCTCCGCCGTACGTAGCCAACCGTGCTAATCGGAGGTGGGGGGTTGAAGGACAATAAACTAAGCACAAAAAAGTAGTTCTAAAGAAATGAGTTTTCAATCTGGATTTAAAAGTGCATAGCTCCAGTGGCTGGCTTTCTCATAAAAAATATATCTCCCCCAATTGTATCCTGATTGTGCAATCAGAGTCATGCTATGTGGTGAAAAAAACTCATTGGGAGGTCTCACAATGCGGCGGCTGCCGGCCTCCTGATTGCAATCGGATGATGCAGAACTGCTTCTAAAATCCTTCAAAAGTGACCTCTGATCAACGCAGAGAGGGCAGCACTTTCCCAACTGCCCTGCTGCTGCTGCAGAGAAATGTTAATTACCAGAGCTGGAATTTAGTGCAAGTAATTGCGGAACCAAATATAATGATGGTTTTTTTTTGTACTGTCATTGGTGGCTGGCCTGAGGACAATCAACTAGAAGAGAGAGAGAGAGAGAGCGGGAGCGCGACTCACAGGCACGAGAAACCACAGACGAGCTGGAAAGGCGCCAATAACTGGCCAAGTTTCTTGGTCCTCCACAATACATATCGGTGTTGTCAGCCAATTAACGATCGTTAATGCGTGCGGGAGGCAAACGGAGCGCCCCGTGAAAACCCCACGTGCGTGAGGGTGCAACACTCGATCCGCATTCGTTGAACTGCCTTCTCGTGCCCAGCCAGGGTGAGAGGCAACTCGACGCCCACGGGGAAAGGGGCCCTTCGCGACATCTGCGTGCGGGATTCCACCAACCCTCGCTTCTGCCGTCGCCACGGGCGCTGGACGATGGGTGGGCCCACGACACGAAGCAGCAGCAACATCGTAACTCGCCACTTGGGATTCCGACACGAAGCGAATGACCGTGAGACCTGAGATGCCTACCCGACCCTTGCCGACCTCACGTCACCCCACGGTGACGGGGATCCCCCATCGCAGCGCTCGCGACGGCTAGCCGGAGGCGGGGTGTCCTCCTAGAGCTAAGCTTCCATTTATTTTACTTTACGGGACGAACGTCGTGAACATTTCGCTGTTAAGTGTTCCACTGCGACCTTAAAGCTTACCGAGGCAAAAAAAAAAGTCTCGAAGCCACTCGGCGAGATTATGCTTTGGAGTACGTTTAAAAAAAAAGAATTGAACGCTGCAAATTCAAATCGTGTGCATGCACCACTAAGCAAATGGATGGGAGGGAGGGGGGATGGAGAAATGGGCAGTTTAACACGTAGTCGGGCTTTCGCGGCCAATATCACCCATAAGAGGGTTTTTTTGTTGGGGTTAGATCGCGTATATATATAAATGTGTCGTTAAACCCGAAACAGGTGGACTTCTCCACAAATCTGGCTGTCGCCTGATGAAGCTGGTTGTAATTACTGGCGAAACGTCGTACTCAGATTGTAAATGTTGTGGCTTGGCTCTCCAACACGCCGGTTAGTGCTGTGCTAGTGACGAATTGGCCACCTTTTGTTTATGTGACAACCCTTACTAGTTAGCCTTGTCGGGTGGTGGCGGGTGGTGGCGGGTTTAATGACACGTTTACTTACATATTTACACGATCTCACCCAACCATCCCCCCCCTCTCTATTATGATAAATGTGCAATTGCTACACACTCAGCCGTGCCCCGAGTGTGTAAGCACGTGCGGGACGATACGCATTCGCTGGGAACGTTAATAGAATGCAACGTCTCAATAGCCACGCGGATATGGGCGTTCAAGACTGCTGCCCGAGCTCTGTGGACGTTTACTTATGCAGGCGGGAGCACGCGCTGTTCCCGTTCGTCGGTCGAGATATGAAGATTGAGCTCAAAGCCGAGAAAGACGCAAAACTAAATTGCGTTCCATAACACAGCCTCGGGACATGCTACCTGAAGCGTCGTTGGTTCGTTGGGGGGGGGGGGCGAATGACCCCCACAAACTTTTCTGAAGGCTCAACCGCCATTCTACACTTCTATAGCCGGGTCGAAAACGTCGGTAATAATATTTTGACACCAGCGGCAAGTTTATCTTCAAGGTTCACCAGTTTGGCGAACGCTGACGAGGCAAATGTGCCCTCGTGCGCATCTGATTCAGTGAGTCAGCGGTGGGGGAGGGGGAGGGGATTAAGGGGGGGGGGGGTGGGCAGAGTCTGGGGGATTGATGGCTCCAGAATTTATTCCATGACAGAATAAGCCCCGATTGCATCTGGCTTTTATTATTATTGTTGTTGTTGGTAGTTCACCGTGAAAACAGACATCCTATTTGTCTGTGGGGCGTCTTGAGCAGCAGCTGCATTTAGATGCACTTACACAACGCTAGACGAGTTCAATTTGTGCTGTGTCGTCTCTACTGACGTGCCACGCTTATGTCCCGCACACCGCAGGCGCATTGAACGCGTCGGCCAGGCGCGTCGAGTGGCAGAGGGCACTACCTGTCCCGGGCCTCGCAGTTCACGGGCTGCGCTAGGCTCATGCGAGCAAAGCGAACGAGTAGGGGACCTAAGAGGCCTGAAGTGGACACGGATTCGTGAGAACGAAAAAAAACACACACGGTCGAACCAAATATTATCTCAAGCGCAAAGGCCAATCAACGCAAGTAGATAATTAACATGAAACACAATCCACATCTCTCTCTCTGCATCTCTCATCTCGCTACATATCTCTTCCATCCCCCCCCACGGTTCTGTTACCTACATACATCGAAGCACTTGCCCCAACAGTCTGTGAAGGCTACACGGGGGCACCTTTGCCTTTGGTGCGTGACTCATCTCGCTTTGCCAGTCCCTTTCGGTCACCTCAACTGGATTTTGGAAATAAACAACTGAGATGAAAATAAACCAAATAAAAAAAATTAATATGTACCCTCGCGCTTAAAAACCAAAGGCATAATGCACCCACCTCTCGTTTCCCTTTCCGCTCGTAATCGGCTTTTGATAACCACCAGGCACAGTGAATAGTGGACATGCGGCGCACGCCACGAAGCCGGAAAAACGAGTTCGATTCCTGGCCATGGCGAACAAAAGCGACCTTGTCTTGGGTCTCCCCTAGGTCTACTTAGCCTTGAATCAGTGCGTGGTGTGTGTAGTGTAAACACCAATGCCCCGTGAAGTCAACTCGTGTGCCATCTTCTTGCAGCAACAGCCGAAGAACGCCAGTCTCACAAAACGCATTGGCCCTTGAGCAATTGGACGGAATAATGGCTTATCAGTACCACCAAGGGTGGCAGATGCTACCAATGATTTTCTTGAAAAAAATTGCATATCTAGATTACACATTTTTACGATAGCAAGTTTAGCGTAATAGCTTTTTTTTACGATAAAAATTGGTGTTAAAGTAGGGCGCTGAAATATGCTTTAACAGAGAATGTCATTATAAAAAGAAAAACTAATGGGACATGAACCATCGATACAATATGACAATAGGTAGGAAGATTTGTGCTCATGGTGTGAGCACTGCCAATGGTTGACACTGTTAGCAGTAACCACCCCAAGTGATACCGACCAAAACTTTTGGCTCATAGTTTAAAGCAGTGTTCTTCACTTATTTTCAGAGGGGGAGGGGGCACTTTCGCCGATAAGACATTGTCAGTGTGAGGGCTGCCACACGTTAGAAACCATTGGGTTTTGACAGCACGATGATGATGATGGGGTGGTGTTTTTACATTTGTGCATTGTCAAGGGCCGTACGTAAGGGGCCGCACTAAAGGCCACCAGGGACTTCCAGGGGCGTGCGGGCCTTGCAATGAGGAACGCTGGCTTGAACGAATTCTAGGGCTTCAATACATTTTTACGCAGATTTAGGAGAAAAAAAAACCACCCGGCTCCTTTAAATGTCCACACTGCTATACATTTTCACATTACTGCTATATTACATTACTGCACAACAAAGACACTTCAAGTTGAGCTACTATTTGTGGCCAGGTCGCTTCTGAACAAGAAGCTAATAGCTCAGTGGGATTTTTACCTGTTAAAAAATAAATAAATTAGATTTAAAGCTTTTGTGACTGCAGGGATTCATATTCTTGGTTCTTTCGGTAAAGCAATCATCATCAGGTGATGATGATTGCTTGTGTTGCAGTCGAAACGTCGTGAGAATTTAATTTTTTATATTTTAAGTATTTTATTATTTCCCTTCTACGTGACTTTACCGAAAGAACCAATAATATAAAAACATTGTTAAGTTTTAGTTTTAAAATGTTCGTGTTTTTTATTTTGTTTACCTTTCCTATACTTCGCACTCCTATCGTGTTTTTCAAAATATTTGTTGTAACTTTTTGACTCGCCCCCTACTGGACATCTGTGAAAAAGAGCTTTGTAGCTCATCGGATTATTCCTGCTGTCTAAATAAAGATTCTGATGTCAGCTCGGTGCTTCTCCCCTCCTCCTGTCGGTGTGTTTACTTTGTTGCACTTTCTCTGCACCTCAGGATGAGCATGGTTGACTACGTACGGTGCGAAAGAAGTTCACCATACATTTAACAGTGTCATCCAGAAGGTCACGGGACAGACCCAAGTACCATGGGTTGACTGACTGAGATGACTGTCAGATGCACCAGCTGTGGCCCCCTACTGTGCCAACTTGCCGCATTTTAACCGCCCGGCGCTCCGCTCGTTGCTGTGAGCGTCGTTGTTTTGAGGGCGACTGCCTCCAACTGCCCAGTTGCGGCGTCCTTCACGTGTCTGGCTCACACTCTCCCAAACCACGTGATGTCAATTCGCTTGGAGCGGGTTGCGGCTGGCATCGCGCGACATTATTTTCAATATCTTGCCCCGCAAACCTCTCGCGCGAGGACCACCGACGGCAAGACACGCGAAACCAAAACGCTTCTCGATAACCTCACCGAATTGCTCGGCGGTGGGGGGGGGAGCTCGCCACGGTGAAAACTCACGCACGCATGCGAAACAGCGGCTGCTGTTGCTGCTGGGTAAAAAAAAAATACATTTGCATCCGATAAATCACCCGGTTGCTTGAAAAAAAGAATCTTTCCTCGGCACAGTATTTTATCACAAGGTGTACGCCGATTACATTTCTGGAATATTTACCACCTCTGTCCGCCGGCACCAGACGATGGTACTGGCCAAGGCTTCTGCCGTGGGTTTATGTTTTAGAGTGGTCTGTTACGTTACCAGTTGTCCAAAACGTTAAAGCGTCGTTCTTCACCGTTTTTTTTAAGAGGAAAGGGGCCACCTGCGCCGATAAGACATCATCAGTGTGAGGGCCACCGCACATTTGAAGCCCACTAGGTGTTTGACATCACGACGATGATGGTGGAAGGGTGTTTTCACATTTGTCTATTGTCAGGGGCTGCGCTAAAGGCCACAAGGGGCCGCCAGTGTCGCGCGGGCCTTGCAATGAAGAGCGCCGCGATGAAAGCGCGCGAGACCAGAGGTTCATAGCATGCTGCCGTGGGCTCGCTCACTACTGACCTGCTGTGCATATGCATAGGCACACCAAGCGAAGGGTTTAGTGGCCCCAAGCAGCTCAGGGTTGGATTCGGAGTACAGTACTGTGATGGGGGGGGGGGGACGATGATGACAGGTCGAATTCAAATCCGAAGGAACATTAATGAGTGTAATTAACATTAAACAGCGGATAATTGTCGCTCATTACGATCTTGTCCGTGTCTCCCTGCTGTCATCTAACTCCATCTTTTCCTCTGGTTTACATCTCTCTCATTTCACTACGTCTGTGTCTCTCTCATCTGCATCTCCCCTCTTATGGAGCTACATCTATAGCTATTCTTTTATCTCACTACTGGGACTCCCCAGTGGTCTGCTCGCTGTCCTCCTCACCAGAGAGGTGAGCACTGACAGGACGATGTTACAGTGGTGGTGAGGGGTGGTGGTCAGGTGGCTAAGAGGTCAGAGGTCAGAGCGTTTAGCTGGTATCAGTGAGTTCCTGGGTTCAAATCCTGGCAGCCGCCTGCCACTAAACCGGGTCCTCAAGTGTAGTGGAGCTGATGGACCGCGCAAGAAAACCCGCATCTCCTTCGGTTTTGTTTTCGCACCAATTTGGCTCTGAGAATTAAGAATCGCGGCTTCGAGAATGACTGACATCAGTGTGACCGTCATGCGACGAGCATTGCTCTTATATGCCAAGCGGGTGGGAAAGTGCTGCCCTCTCCTGTCCCCTGTGTGTGTGTGGACCAGAGGTTCCTTTAAAGCAGGGATGGGGAACCTTTTTTCTGCCAAGGGCCATTTGGATATGTATAACATAATTCGCGGGCCATACAAAATTATCAACTTAAAATTTGGCCTGTTATTTTTGGTCAAACGTTTAATTTACTCACCCCTTAATGTGATGGCTGGAACTGCTTCTCTTTAGCCGGGCGCGTGTGATGTTAGCTGGTATTGATGATGTTGCTACTCGCAACTGCTTTTCCAGGTTTGCTCCTAGATTTGTTGAATTTAGAGTCCCGCCTGCGGTTGCCTTGGCAGGGCCACACCAAATGATTTCGTGGGCCTTATACGGCCCACGGGCTGGACGTTCCCCACCCCTGCTTTAAAGCGACCCTGGAGGTATCTTTGCGATATCCACATCCTTCCGTGGACTTGTTCTCTCCCAAGAAGAGGTTGTTATGCCGCTGTGCGAGAAATCCGACTGGAAAATTGACCTCTTAACGTGCCACCAGTGGTCACGCAATGTGAACGTATTTGGGGAAAATACTGATTTTTTTAAAGTGACGGTGAGCGCGATGCATTGATAGACTAATTGTGGCAAAGCACGGTGGGGGTTGTAAAGGGTGAGGGTGAGAACACACACACATGTTGTCTGTGTGAGGTTAATGGACATCCCCCCCGCCCCCCCCCGCCCCCCCCGCCACTCCCCCCCTCCCCAACGTTACGCACCGACACGGCCGCAGTGACAGAGCGGTGACGCACCGGCCCTCCCTCCCTGCAATCACTGCTGCCGGAAGCTCCTCACCCCTGCACAGTGAATTACAGATAAATCATTCCACTACGAGACCCCCACACCCCGCCACCACCTCCACCAATGGCACGGTGGAGCAGCGGTTATCGCGCCGGGTCATGAACTCGGCCACCGGAGTACGATCCTCAGCCACGGCTAATATCGGCCGAACGAAACAGCCGAATTGGTCACGGGCCCTTCCACCAAACTCGCGACTGACCAGCGTGGCGAAGGACGGTCAAACCTGCACGCCACAGGGAGGAGGTCTTCATCCAGCAGAGGATCGAGACAAAAGGGGACTGCGAAAACATTTCAGTATGAAGATAAACTGCGAGTGAGTGAGCACTGATCCTTTGTGCACTTGCCGTTCTTCAAAAGCTTCCGTGGCTCCTTAAGAAATTGCTATTGCATGACCAGTGGCCACTTTAGACATCATTACCCTGCGAGCGGCCACTCAATCAACTCTTCTGGAGTAATCCTGCCACACGCAAGGAGCTTCCAATTTAAAGGCAATCTTACTTAAGGCATGAATCTTACGGCGCTTGTCCAGGAAAGCTGCCAATTTGTGCGCAGCTTGAGCAGAGGAAAATGACAATGCTTTACCTGTCATTATTTTAATACCTTCCCCAATACTGGGGCGCGCAGGTGACGAGATTAAGATTAATCCGCCTTTTTCCCCAGTTTATCCGCTGACAACAGCACACAAGGAGTGCGGACGAAAAACGAAGACTTTTTTTCCAAGAAATATCAACCGACGAGTATCGGTCAATTTTCTAGTACCAATAAAATGTTTCATGCTTCGAAGAATATAGAGCGGTCCCAGTGTGGAACTCAACAACACCGAGCATGGAGCAGGCTCCGTTGAACCCAACTCCTGTGTTTCCCATAATAGAGGTTTGTTTTTGGCTTAGATCGCGTAAATATACGCCGTTAAATCGTATGGTTTGTCACGTAAACAAAACATGCCAATTCGTGACAAGTACAGCAACACCGGTGTTTTGGAGAGCAAATCCACAACGTTTACAATCTGAGTGTACGACGTTTCGCCCGTAATTGCAACCGGCATCATCAGGCGGGGCAGCAACCAGATTTGTGGAGAAATCCTCCTGTTTCGTTCCTTAAATCAAGGGGGGTAGATATGATGACGTCACTTGTGAGCCCTTCACGTGCGAAGGGGGAAGGGAGGGGGGGATTAATTGGGGAGGTGGGCGGGGGGGTTCCTGTGTTTTTCATCGTTTGCGAATGTAGCACCAGCTGACGCGAATAGGAGCGAGCGAGCGAGAAAGAGAGAAAAAAACACGAATTTGTTACCGAGTTTGAACTTTCACACCGAACTTCTGTTCGACACGCCGCACACAAATGAGCGAGCCTGCGGTCTGTACATCTGCTGTGCCAGACGTTCAGATATTCCACCCGCCACCCGCCCCCCTCAAAGAAATTATAATATTTCAACATGCATTCGCAACCTCCCCCTGGCACGTAGAGAGAGCGACCTGTCGGCTCACTGATTTGACCCTTCACACGGAGCAGGCTCTCGCGACCAAGGGGCCGTCCATAAATGACGTCACGCGATTAAGGACAATTTTTGACCCCCCCCCCCCTTCGTCACACGGCGTCACGAAAAGTAAGACCCCTCCCCCTCAAATATGACGTCACAAAGCTTTGCCCCCCCCCCCCGCCCAAAAGAAAACATGCTTCACATCGCTTTAAACTATTGTCCTTGTAGTGCGTATTTAATGCGGCGCTGCACTCTGATGTCGTAGGAGAAAACATTTATTAAAAAGTCTATTTAATTAAGTAGAACGTGTTGTCTATATTTATTTAAAGTTGCGCATTTTGATGCGACGTCATATTTCTCAAACCCCCCCTCCCCTCGTCACGCATCGTCACAAATGTCTGACCCCGCCCCCCCTCCCTAGGTGCGTGACGTCATTTATGGACGGCCCCGAATTCACTGCGTGATGTGCACGTGTGTGCGTGTGCGTAATGAATGCCCACGAGTGTATGTTATCACCTGGAGCGGAAGTGTTTCATTTTATACCTACGTGACTTTACCGAAAGAACCAAAGATTATGGGATTATACACACACACAGCAGCAGCAGCAGCAATCATTGCCCGCGACTGGCAGAGCAATGCCCCACGTCACTCTTTGCGAATGAGACTCATCTTGGCCTCTCGAGTGGGTTAAGGCAAATAACCTCGGGCGCTTGTGAGCGATGTCCAACTCTGCACTCCATGGCACCGATTGGTCTTGCCGCCCCTCCTGTGTGCGTTTCCAAACAAACGGCACCCGTGCCCTGCGACCAAAACGATACTCCTCCACCCGGCAGTCTTTGCTCAAAGGAAAAAAAATTGTGCTTGGGTTTTGTTTGCCCTGAGAGGCTGATGGGTGCGTGGAAAGTTCAGGAGCTAGCGTCTTATAAGGGACGGGGGAAAAAAAAGACTTTTTATATATTTAACAAGAAATAAAGTCAGCAGTTGTGCTTTTATATCTGGTGTCTCTGACGTGCCGTTGTTGTTGTTGTTGTTGTTTACGCAAGCACCAGCTTAACCGGCGCGCTCCGTGAGTTTTCGCGTTTTTGCGAATTTCTTTTGGTTCGTTTTTGTTGTAAACCCCTCTGGGATCGGCACGCTGTCGCGCACGCATCATCGCACCCCGGAGCAATCACGGATCGCCGTGCGGCTAACGGAAGAAATGTACGGAGCAGGGAAGCATCCCAAAGCACAACCCGTTAACGCGCAGCGTGTGGGGGGTGGGGGGTGTGGGCGGCAGCGTGTGGGCAAGACGAATGGAGAGAGACGCAAAGTGCAGCCTGGCAGAGGTGGGTGGGTGGAGGGGGGGGGCCTTTCGCTTGGGGCGGGAGTGTCAATTGTGTAATTGCTGGGATGGTGGGCGGGGGGGGCCTGATGCGCATTTGTGTTCAAACGCCGCTGAAATGCCCACGACCGGGGGAGACAACGCGGCTCCGTGCTGCTGTTGCATCGTCTCCGCGCGGGGGTTTGCGCTCTCTGGTGCAGCGCGCCGGTGACGCTCGCGCCGCGGCGAGACGGGGGCTGGGTTTGACTCCTGACTCGGGCGCAATCCTCTCGTGGATGCTGTGACGCTTCTCCTGGTGGATCTGCGTGGGTTTTGCCCGGAGTTCCACGGTGTCCTGCCATAGGCGAGATCGTAATTGGTGGTGGCGAGACACTGCAATGTAGCGGGACCATCCTGAAACAAGTGGCTTTCCGAGGTGAAGAAGCCATTGTTTCATGTGTACACAAGATGGTGGGAAATTCCACATTCCCATAGCGGGGGGCGATTTTATCCAATGGACAACCACTGTCGATTCCGCCGTGGATGTGCGTATGTTGGATTTCTTTCGCACCGTACGTCGCCAACCGCACGTAGGCAACGATAAAGTGGTACCTGTTGTATCGACCCCGGAGGTATGATGGGCTGAGTCAATTCCCTACAAGGATTTGAAGTCGCAACCTCCATATTGTGAGCCACTCGCTCTAGCGCTGAACCATGTGGCCGGTTACTGAATAAGCAGTGCCTCTTTAAGGGGCCGTCCATAAATGACGTCACGCACCTGGGGGGGGGGGCGGTCAGACATTTGTGACGAGGGGGGGGTGGTTGAGAAATGTGACGTCACATCAAAATGCACAACTTTAAATAAGTAAAGACAACACGTTCTACTTAATTAAATATACTTTTTAATAAATGGTTTTTCCTACAACATCAGAGTGCAGCGCCACATTAAATATGCACTACAATGGCAATAGTTTAAAGAGATTTTAAGCATGTTTTTTTTTCGGGGGGCAGAGCTTTGTGACGTCATATTTGAGGGGGGGGGTCTGACTTTTTGTGACGCCGTGTGACGATGGGGGGGGGGGTCAAAAATCGTCCAAAATCGCGTGACGTCATTTATGGACGGCCCCTAAGATAATAATAAGAATGATGATTCAAATAATAATATACAGCTCTTTGTTCATAGCTCCCCCATGCTGCGTCGATCGTGGAGGTTTTCCGACCACACATCACCGTGACGATTGAGTGCAAGTTGATCAAAGAGAGGGGAGGGGGGCGATGCCGGTTTGGATGTCACTAGCCCACTGATGTCACTCATGGCCAAGAATCAAAGTCAGAGGCGGCAAGATTCAGAGTGCAGCGTGTGAACCCTCTGCGCTATGCTTGCGCCCATTAGAGCGAAAACTCCGCAAATGAATGAGATTCATCTTCTTGGTTCTTTCGGTAAAGTCACGTAAAATGTAAATAATAAAATAATTAAAATAAAACATAAAATAATTCTCATGACGTTTCGGCCACAACGCAAGCAGCCTTCCTCAGGTGGAGAGCAGGTCTGTCGAGTAGACTCTGTGGCCAAAACGTCGTGAGAATTATTTTATTATTTTTTATTTTTATTATTTTATTATTTCAATTCTACGTGACTTTACTGAAAGAACCAAGAAGATGAATCCCTGCAGTCACGAAAGCTTTAAATCGAAAAATGAATGAGATTGTCCCGAAACTGACATGAAACGCCTCCGACTTCAATGACTGTATGCACAGCTCCGATGTATGATTCCTATGATCACTGTTACATTGCTTATGGCTTTATTTAGGTGATTTCGAAAACATTTTTGGTTTGGCCATGTTTGTTTGTTGTAGTACGGAGTTAGAATGATGGCTTTAATCTAAGTTGTCTTGTGGTTGTTGTTGTTGTTTGACTTGCATCCCACTGGGATTTTTGCACAGCGTTGGTGTACGGTGCTTTTTTCTGGAAGACTTTGCAGTTTTTTCCTGGATTTTTCTGTTTGCGCATAGTCACTTGAAGATGTTTTCTTGTTCATGTTTTAGTTTTTTTTTTTGTTGCGGTTGCACCCGATTCAAGAGCCGAATGGCTCACAGGGCCATACCTAATAAATGAAACTGAAAACTAAAAAAACTGATGATAGCCGTGGCAAGGGGTCAAAACTCAGGTCACCGAGCCCACCGCAACAGCACGCGAACCACAGCACTGCCACGCCACCCGCCGTATATAAAAATCCACACCGGATCGAATAGTGTCACCGACCTACTTGCTCTACTGCGCACTCCTCTGCTCACGTGCTTCGGGGGGTAGGGCAGGGTGGAGAGAGCGGCTTGTTCAGCTGTTTGAAAGCTCCCCCATGCTGAACGAGATCTGCCAACCCCCCCCCCCGACTCTCCAAGCCCGCCCGATTAGCAGAGGGCGTGAGACACCAAAGACAAATATTCCCCGTATAGCCTTAACAAACTGTTGGGGCAAGTGCTGTTAGCGAGTAGCGCCTATAAAGGCCGGCACGGCACACGAGGTGGGTGGGTGGGTAACACCACGCCCGGACGCCTTTGTCCCCCTAGTGGCGACGTTTACACACCGCACCAGGTACTCATTTTGAGGCTGAGTCGACCTAGGGGAGGCCCAGTACCGGTTCGGATAATCGTCACCGGTGTTGGCCGTGAGCGGGAATCGAACGTGGGTCGCCAGTTTCGTAGCGCAGCGTAGCGCTAACCGCTACACACACACACGAAAGAGCGTTTTGATTAATGCGGCTCATGAAAGGGGCCCCCTTGCTGTTCTCCCGAAAGCTAATGAGGTCCAGGGACTTACAGATGGGTCCCCATAATGAGGAAGGGGGAGGAGGGGGCTGGAATCGCGGGTGGGACGGGGCAATTTTCAGAACTCGGCATGCGAGCAGCCACGATAGGAGGTCAATCCTTGCACGGGGGGATGGCGGGAGGCGAAAGTCGGGACGCCGGTAATCGCCGCACGCCACGTCGGTTCTTCGTCTCGTCTCGCCATCCCCCTCACCCCATGCATACCCCCCTCCCCCCCCCATGGCTGATGTCCGCGGACTCGCTGGTAATTATGGAGCAGCCTGCCAGCCAGCTGGGCCCCGAGCGAAGAAATCTCGCTTCGCTTTGATTGGTTTAACTCTTTTTCATCCCGCAACAAACCCACCCCCCCCTCCACCTCTGTCAAGCAAATATGGAATAAAATAAAAATTGTAAACAACAGAAAAGGGGGGGCGGGGGGCGGGGAGAAATTATAATGCGTTTGATAATTTTTGTTTGTTGTATCAGGGAAAATAATTTCGGACCAATTTGCTCATGTGGGTTGATCTGCATGCCAATTAGGAATGCAAATGTTTGAAATGTCCAATTAAAAAAAATGTGGGTAACATAAAAGCTAAATATGAACGGCACGCACGCAAACTAAGATTTCCACTTCGCAAGAGATAGGCTCTGAAACACGCGCCGAGATTACCTGGAACCTGCCACCTCTTCACGGCAGATATCGGATCGGCTGTGTTTGATCCCCGATCAAGGCAGCGGGCTAAAAATGTTGTAAATTATTTCATCTAGAACACTGGACTTTCAATCCAGAGGCAGCAAGTTGAATTCCATCTCCTGCCAGTTGGAACAACTGAGCAAGTTTATTCGTTGAATGCTGCTCGCTCCTCCAACACAAAGCCGAAATCTCATTGATGGCATTCACAACAAAACATCCCAATGCAGTAGGACCCTCTGGAAAATTCGTTCCTGAGATCCAGTGAGGCATTGCTGGATAAAGGCTATCATTATCATTTTTATCTTCCCTTCAGTTGCGATGTGAGCTGTTTGTTTTTAGCAGAGGTCTTTAACTAAACCTCAACCCTGATTGATCAACGCTTCACCGACATTAGCAGCTCAGCCAAGTGATGTGAAAAAAATACATTTTGCTATGATGACAAGATTTCGGTAAACCATCAATTACGTTTGACTTTTCCTTTTGAAATGAACAGTTTTATCTTAACGCGGACGTACATTCTTAATTTTTTTTTATAAAGCAGCCCGATCGTTTCGCTAAACCAAACGGAGACTATTTTGTTTACTTCTTTCACCCTTTAAACTGAGCAGTTAACTTCGCCCCAGCGAGACATCAATTTACTTCCCAAATGTTTCCCCCATTAGCGCTTGCGAATCAGTTAACAAGGCACATTTCAAACAGTTGGACCTATTAAAAAAAAGGAGGGGATACACATTAGCATCTTAAGATTAAACTCCGGCAAGGCAATGCAACTTGAAACGTTTCAGTGAGTCAAACGCAGGTGGACTCATTAAAACCGACCATGCTTCAGTCTCTACAGCAACGACAACAAAAATATCCCAAGGAAGCAAACACAGTCTATCTTATCGGCCGAGAGGACCCTGTGTCGGAACCTGATAGACGGAGAGTTGTGAGCCTGCGAGAGAGAGCCAGCCACGAGTGCCTCCATCAGCAGCGAGAACGGGCGGAGAATTTCCATCACAATAAAGATTCCCCCTTATCGCGGGATTTGCACCCGAGTGTGTGGCTCTGCCAAGCTTACGCGTGTGTGTGTGCGTGTGTGTCTGCGTGTGTGTCTGTGCGCGTGTGTCTGCGTGTGTGTCTGCGTGTGTGTGTGTCTGCGTGTGTGTCTGCGTGTGTGCCTGCGCGCGTGTGTCTGTGCGCGTGTGTCTGCGTGTGTGTCTGTGTGTGTGTCTGCGCGTGTGTGTGTCTGCGCGCGTGTCTGTGCGCGTGTCTGCGTGTGTGTCTGCGTGTGTGTGTGTGTATGCGTGTGTGTCTGCGCGCGTGTGTCTTTGCGTGTGTGTCTGCTTGTGTGCATCTGCGCGTGTGTCTGCGTGTGTGTCTGTGTGTGTTTGTATGCGTGTGTGTCTGCGTGTGTGTTTGCGCGTGTGTCTGCGTGTGTGTCTGCGTGTGTGCCTGCGCGCGTGTGTCTGTGCGCGTGTCTGCGTGTGTGTCTGCGTGTGTGTCTGCTGCTCGTGTGTGTCTGCGCGTGTGTCTGCGCGCGTGTGTCTTTGCGTGTGTGTCTGCTTGTGTGCATCTGCGCGTGTGTTTGCGTGTGTATCTGTGTGTGTTTGTATGCGCGTGCGTGTGCGTGTGCCTGCGCGCGTGTGCATGCGCGTGTTTCTGCGCGTGCTTGTGTGTGTGTCTGCGTGTGCTTGTATGCGTGTGTGTGTGTGCGTGTGTGTCTGCGCGTGTGTGTCTGCGTGTGTTTGTATGAGTGTGTGGCTGCGCGTGCGTGCGTGTGTCAGTGTGTGTCTGCGTGTGTTTGTATGCGTGTGTGTCTGCGCGTGCGTGTGTCTGCGTGTGTTTGTATGCGTGTGTCTGCGCGTGCGCGTGCGTGTGTCTGCGTGTGTTTGTATGCGTGTGTGTCTGTGTGTGTGTCTGCGTGTGTGTGTCCCAGCTGAGCCATGCCTGGAGCCAGCGGAAATCCCCGGAAGTTCTCAGACGAGGTGGCGGTGATGGCCGGCTGGGGGATTATTATTATTCGTTTTGTCCTCGTCGTTGTTTGTTCTCAATCGATCGAAACGATTCGGCCACTCCTCATGAACGCGGTTCAGAATTTGGTGCAAACGCCGCTTTCTGCACAGCTCGTCGAGATCGATTGCCGCATCGCCGAGCATCAACAGACTAAAAATGACCGCATCACAACATTATGGTACCCCGGGGTATACCGCCATGAGGTTCAATTTCAGGAGTACGACGTTTCGCCGGCAATTACATCAACCAGTACCATCAGGCGAGTTTGCGAGCATCATCGGGCTGTGTCGGGTGGTGGAGGGACACGACGCATCT
Organism: Lampetra planeri; assembly: GCF_965212315.1. Lineage (NCBI taxonomy): Eukaryota > Metazoa > Chordata > Hyperoartia > Petromyzontiformes > Petromyzontidae > Lampetra > Lampetra planeri. Next base: position 6,837,217 of record NC_136144.1, on the reverse strand, counting down.
ATACGTACGTGATATAACCCAACAAACATTATTATGAATAAATATTGGTCGCGAAAGCGTACGTGTTAAATAGTATTAATAACAGTGTTTCTTACAGCAGGTGAAAAGGTGAAGGCGCAGCCATGCAACTGCTCGCTCGCACTACTGCCGGCGGAATGGCCTCTAAATATCGAACAGAAGGAGCTCCAGAGATCGATAGCCCACCTACGGGGAATTTGGCCCGTACTCGTACGCCGGCGAGACATTTCAAAAGAGGCGGCTGTACCCACACTTTACCCCACCACATGCAGCCTGCGACACGATACAGATACGCGCATACATACTGCGGTTGTACACATTCATAGTACGGGGTGCAGTATGGGGCGGTTGGGGCGGGGGGGGCTGGATTTATGTTGTGAATGTATGTTGAACTTCTTTCGCACCGTACGTAGCCAACCGTGATAATCGGAGGTGTTGGGGGGGGGTGTGGAAAGATGACAAACTAAACGCAAAAAAAGCAGTTCAAAGAAATTCGTTTTCAATTTAGAATGGGGTAAGAAGCTCAGACCCCGTCGTTTCAGATGGAATCGAACCTGATGCCCTCTGGATTGCGAGTCTAGTGGCGCTGGCCGTCAACGCGCCAGGGAGGCATCTGCTGATAATAGAAAGGGGGAAAATATAATTGTCTGCTGACCTTTGCAGGGCAATACCAAAGCGCGCTCTTACTCATTCCTTAAAATTCTGACTAAAAGGAAAAATCCCGTAACTAATGTTATTTTCGATGTATAAAGACCACCCCACCACGAGTACATGAAAATGAAGGCCAAAATGTAGGATGTTATTGTTGAATAATTTCCCTCCGATTTTTTCTTCTCTAATTCCTCACAAGGATGGCTTTAATAATTCAGTGCCGGAATGAGGCAGAATTCTTGAAATGAAAAAAAGCAGCGAGCACAATGTTGGCTTGCAAATTAATCGCACGCGGAGAGGAAATCATGGCATTGCGAATGCGGTAACAAGGTAACAAGCTGCCACTCTGAAATCGCCTCCCGTCGCCGCACCCCGCGCGAGCAACTCACAACGTGAGGCTCTGCAGATAATATCTCCCCCTCCGCCAAAGTTGTGCAAATTGGCCTCTCCTAATGAGCATTGCCGACCGTCGCGGTTTAAAGATTGCTGTATGTAGCGGGATGCCGAGGCGGAGGAAGAGGGGGGGCTTCAGAGATTGGTACAAAAATAACCTCCTACAACAACTTCCTGACTCCACGTGCCCTTGACTGCATCTTTAAAACGAATGTTGCCTTTCTGCCCACTATTAAGAGCGTCGTTAGAATTCGTGTCGGTCCACTCGGTCGTGACGGTGGTTCGCTGTTATACCGACGGCTTGGGGAGGCCTCCATCGAGCAGTGGATAGATCATTGCTGCTGATGCTGACGATGATGACAAATCAGGGTTATCCATGTATGCATTAGATACGATTTTTGTTTCTCTTTGCAAATGTGTTTCACGTGCAATTATGATATCCGTGTTCTCCACATTACGTGGACACGTTTAACCCCTGTATTTCAAAGGGACATTTGTGGGTGCGTCGTTAGGTGTGTGCATGCGTGTGGACCGGTGGCGTAGTGGTTACTGCACTGCGCTACGGACCTGGAAACACGAGTTAGAGACCCACTTCACGGCCAACACCAGTGACGATTATCTGAACCGGTCCTGGGCCTCCCCTAGATCGACTCAGCCTCGAATGTGTACCTGGTGCAGTGTGTAAACAACATCGCCACTCGGGTCGACAAAAGCGGTCTGATGTGGTGCTGGCCACCCACCCCCTCGTGTGCCGTGCCAGCCTTCATAGGTACTCGCTAACAGCACTTGCCCCAACAGTCTGTTCAGGCGAAACGAGAGATCTTTGTATTCATGTGACCAGATTTGTGCAACCTTATAGACGCCGGGGCACAAGTTTACGGTGAGTCTCATTTGCCCAGAGCATCTTTATAATCCAACGAATACGGTATTAATGTTAAACACCGCGCTCCGCGTTTCTCATGCCCCCTCCGTTGGTTTCGAGTGTCTGGTTCGTGCTGCGGCGCATGCCGATGCATCTCAATGTGTCGTTAGCTGCGAGGAGCTTTAACAGGGAGGGGGATGATGGAGGGGCAGTATCGCCGGCACTCAAGGGACCACCACCGTGACCCAGAACTTTAGTGACATTTATACAACGATCCCATCCCATAGGCCAGTGGGATCGATCCCGTCTTAATCCGAGAGTGAGTGAGTGAGAAGAATAAGAAATAAAAAACTAAAATCTAAAATTGTCAGTGGCGTTCGCGACGCTGGAGAGGAGCGGAGTGTAACAACGAGCATCTCCAAAAAGACGCGGCGAGCTCACGGACACATCTTAATAAATCTTCTTGCATTCCTTTTTTTTTGCGCGCGGCCGTCTTAGGCGAGGCTCAATGCACTGCCGCTTTGAGACCGTTAACGGGCAACCCTGGGGCCCTCTAACCAAGTTAAAGATGCGCATCTTGCTTGCCAATGTTGGCGGAAGGGCTTCGAACTCGCGAGAGGTCAACTGAGTCCGAGCCGGGCGCTAATGAATCGGTCCGATCTTCCATCGCTGTGCTGGTAACGTCGTCTCGGACTCGGTGGGGGAGCTACCGACGCTTTAGCTCCCCCCCCCCACACCACACCACGCCGCCGCTCGCAATAGGCGAACTGCGTCGCGACGATTTGACGCACAGGTTCGGACGGCGGGTTCGGGGAAACGTCGCTTGAAGGCGCACGCAGCCGCCAGCGCCCTTCGTTTCAACTGGCACGCCGCGAGATCGATTCGCAGCGTCGCGATCGCAAGGAGGGGGGAAGAGGGGGGGGAGGAAGTGGGGGGGGCAAACGTCGATTGCACGAGCGAAGAAGCCTGGCACGAGAAGACCACCTGCTGCGTGTGACTCCCCCCCCCGCCCCCGCGAGCATGCCGAGCGGCGTCGTGAACCCGAGAGCCGCATCCACGACGCGTGCGACCGCTCGCCGTGCCGGGGGTGGGGGGTGGGGGGGTTGGAGGCGTGGTTCGGGGCTCGAGTTGCCGTGCGGCAGAGGTCGCAAACGGGTTTTGATCCCTTAACCGTACCCGTACCCGGCCGCACCAGGGTCGCAAACGGGTACCCGGCCGGGTACGGGTAGGTTACGGGTATCGGGTACCTGATTGCGACCTCTGGGACGAAGCCATGTTGCAGGCGCGGGTGGGTTGATTCTAGGAACTTGAATTGTGAGAAGAGACAAGACGTTGGGGAATGAGTGACAAACGGTTACTCACCAGTGACTCACGGCCTACCCGTACCCGTACCCGGCCGCACCAGGGTCGCAAACGGGTACCCGTACCCGTAGCCGGGTACGAGTAGCCGGGTATCGGGTAGGGTACGGGTATCGGGTACCCGGTTGCGACCTCTGCCGTGCGACAGTGGCGCAGGTTTTGTTGGTTGAGAAATGAACCGCGCGCGCGCGCGTGCGTGCGTGTGTGTGTGCTCGCTAACGGCACCTGCCCCACCGGTCTATTGGAGGCTATACGGGGCATCTTTGTCTTTGCTTGTGTGCGCGTCTGTGCGCGTGTGCTCCCTGGTGGGAGCGGTAGTGTAGTGGTTCGCGCGCTGCGCCACGAACCCGGCGACCCCATTTTTGCTCAGCCTCAAATGAGTACCTGGTGCGGTGCATACACATCGCCACTAGGGAGACAAAGGTGGCCGGGCGTGGTGTTGGCCACCCACCCCCTCGTGTGCCGTGCTGGCCTTCATAGGTGCTCGCTAACAGCACTTACCCCTACAGTCTGTTACAGGCTACACGGGGGATCTTTGTCTTTGTGTGCACCTTTACAGCACGTGGCCCAACAGTCTGTTAGAGGCTATATGGGGGATCTTTGTCTTTATTTGTGTGGCGACGAGCACACGCGCGTAACACGAGACTCTCACACTCGTGGTGCTCACGTGAGATGCAACATGCGTCTGTGCTGCGGGAGTCGGGTGTCAGTTTTGGGGAGACAAAGGTGGCCGGGTGTGATGCCCCCCCCCCCTCTCGTGTGCCGTGCCGGTGCTCACTAATTGCACTTGCCCCGACAGTCTGTTAAAGGCTATATGGGGGATCTTTGTGTGTAGGCTGTCGTTTTTGTGGAGTTATGCATTGCGGCACCGTGATGCCAGCCACCCCAACTAACGAGTAGTCACTTTAAGATGTTTCTTGTTTTAGTTTTGTTGCGGTTGCACCCGAGTCAAGAGCCGCGTGGCTCACAGGGTTATACCTAATACATGAAACTGAAAAAAAAAACTGAAAAACAAGTGGTAGCACAGCGGCTAGCGCGCTGCGCTACAAACCTGGCGACCCGGTTTTGATTCCCGTTCACGGCCAACATAGGTGGCGATTATATTTATCTGAACCGGTTCTGGGCCTTCCCTGAGGTCAACTCAGCCTCAAACGAGCACCTGGCACGGTGCGTAAACATCGTCACTCGGGAGACAAAGGCGGCGGGGTGCGGTCTCGGCCACCCACCCCCATCGCGTGCCACTCGCTCACGGCACTTGCCCCACACGGGGGCAGCTGTGTGCGTGACAGCACGAACGGTGGACGGCACACAGTGGGAGCGGAGGCTCAGGAGGAGCTGGCGTCACGTTCAGGACCTGGCAAAGCAACAAAGAGCGGCGGCGCGGACGATCTGCGAAGAGAAATCGCTACCTGACTGTGGGTAATTACTCAGAGGCCTCGCCATTAGTTTACGAGCAGCCGCTTTCGATGGTGGATCATAGCGTAAAAAATAGATTCTGCTTCTTCCTATTCTTCTTCATCATATAGATGCAGAGCAACAAGGACAATTTCACATTCCAGGTGGGCAAGCCAGACAACCGCGTCACGAGCAGTGGAGCAGTGTTGTCGCTGTAACGCCTCCGTCTCCGTAGTTTGCGGATCGGGGCTTTGCGTCGTTACACGTTACACTACGGTGTCCGTTCTGGATGACCACAGTCGCACACCAATGGAGAGATTTTGTAATTTTTTACCATTTGTGCATCGGGTATCCGCATCTTCCACGCTAAGTGCAGTTGATGTGGTTCAGGGGGTGGACCGTGAGCTTCGTGGAAGATCAAACCCAGGGTATCTTCTGCGTTGGTTCTTTTCGCGAGGAGTTTTATTTGCGAGTTATTTTGAACTCCAGAGGGCCTTTGCGTGACTTCACGCGATGACGGACGCGGCGATGGACGTTGTTGAGGTCGTGGTGAATGGCAAGGCGATTCGTGTTCCTCGCTTCGGCCACTGGAGGCGCAGTATTGACGGGGGCGAGCAACGAGAAAGAGACGAAGAGAGGAGAGAGAGGCTTTAAGCCCCGGCGCCGGCTCTCTACGGCAGAATTCCAGACCGTGTCCCCCTCCCTCCCTCCCTGGGTCTAAAGAGTACATTATGCATGTCCCCACTTGACCCGTAAAAATAGGCCGGTGGTACAGATGGGAGCGAGCGCGCGTGTGTGTGTTCGCGTAGAGTGAGCGGACGCGTGCGCGCGAGTGCATTAAGCAGTTACTTGCGCGACTGCGAAATCGTAATGGCTCGCGTTAAACCCCGCTCATACTATGCTCAATCACGGTGTCACCATTAAGCATCTCTCATCATCGTCGTCGTAGTCGTCATCATCCAGTCAACCTTCGTTCCACGGGAGGTCACCCCATTTCTCGTCTGCCGCTCGTGCCGTCTGGAATGCTCTTCAAGTCAACACTTACGAGCACCATTTGTTTTCACGGTTTTTCTATCGAACGACATTTTTTTTGGGTCCGGAGATGCGGTTGCGTTTGTAATTAGACGCCGTCGTATGAATGTCAATTCAGTTGTTGTTTACGTGTCCACTGCTGAGACTGAGATCAACTCGTGTGCTTGCAGCTGCGTGGATTGTTACGGTACGCGTATGTTGAACTTCTTTCGCACCGTACGTAGACAATCGTGCTATGCAAAGGTATTAATCTATTTTTTTTAGTTCCACTGAGTTGTTTAGTTCTATTTGAGAAGCGACCCGGCCACAAAGAAGTGGCTTATCATGTGGAAATGTATTGCATTCAAACACTCTAAGACGCGCGTTGATAAATGTGGAGGGAAAAACCGGAGGCACCGGAGAAAAATCCACGCGACCACTGGAAGAGAGACACCGCAAACTCCAAAGATACAGCAGGTGTCTGAGTCGGGTTCGAACCCACGACGTCCTGCATACCTGGCGAGGTAGTTAACATCTCCTAGCCATCGTGATGATGATGATAGTGAGAGACACGCAAATTCCAAACATATACAGCAGGTGTCAGGGTCGGGTACGAACCCACGACGTCCTGCATGCCCCGGCGAGGTAGTTAACATCTCGCCATCATGATGCTGATGATAGTGAGAGACACGCAAACTCAAAATATACAACAGTGTCAGGGTCGGGTTCGAACCCACGCCGCCCTGCATGCCTGGCGAGGTAGTTATCATCTCGCCACCGTGAGACACGTGTAATCGGTTACATCGTGAGACTATAAGTTGATGGCGACGGCTCAGGGGAGGCCTTCATCCAGCAGTGGCAGTGTGTGACGATGGGATACGACGTAATGCTGGGCGTAGGGTGGCGCAGTGGGCACAGCGGTTAACACGATGCGCCGTGAAACTCGGTATCCTGAGTTCGAATCCCGATTAAGGCTAATGTCAGTGCTAAGCGATATGTGAATTGGTCCTGGGATCCTCTCAACCCCACTCCCCCGTTTCATTAACCAAATCTGCACTGACCAACGTGGTAAAGTATATTTCGATTTAAAGCTTTCGTGACTGCAGGGATTCATCTTCTTGGTTATTTCGGTAAAGTCACGTAGAAGGGAAATAATAAAATAATAGAAATAAAACATAATAAAATAATTCTCACGACGTTTCGGCCACAACGCAAGCAGCCGTCCTCAGGTGAAGAACAGGTCTGTCGAGAAGACAGAGTCTCTTCTACGTGACTTTACCGAAATAACCAAGAAGGTGGTAAAGTATGGTCAATTCCCATGACCGGCGTGACGAGGATGGGACCGTCGTCCAGAAGTGGACTCACAGAGGGCATTACGTAATAATGAATCTCATCATTTTGTTCACCACAATACTGATCACGTGAAAATAATATCTACGGACAATTAAGAACGCATTCCACGTCTCGGCTCACCTTGAAAACGATGATGTCTCATCAAAGGTGTGTAGCCGAGCCATTTTGTTGGAAGGAGATTTATTTACAAGGAACGAGTTGATAAATATCTAAAAGTCAATAGCGTTTAATCCTCCGGACTTCACAGCTGACCAGCCTCCTTACAGCTCACGGTTTCCAGTGGCATTCGATTAAACAGGGCAATACCGATTTATCATCTCCACCCTCATCGATTCTCATCAGCAAGGTGCAGACTTTTAAATCAGTGCCGCTAGACTCCCCCGGACGCTATTGGCAGAAGTCATCTTTGAACTCCATGGGGCTCAAAAATGATGGTCTGTCGCAGTGAAAATCGAAGCGAATGTTCAGCATGTGCATATACGAAGATAAATATTCCCCGTACGGCCGTAGCGAATATTTGGGTAAAGGCTGGTGTGGTTAGCACCATGCACGACTGCACAGATGCACAGAATGATACACACACAAAGACAAATATCCCCCATATAGCCTTCACAGAATATTAGGGCAAGTGCTGTTCGCGAGCTCCGGTTAAGGTGGAAACAGCACACAATCGGGTGAGTGACCAGAATCACGCCCGACCGCCTTTGTCTCTCCAGATGTACAAACATCTGCACTGGAGAGACACCATACCAGCTGCTCATTTAAGGCTTAGCCAACCTAAAGGAAGCCCAGAACCGGTTCGCAAATCATTCGCCACTGATGGTAGCCATGGTCCGGAATCAAACCCCTCACTGGATTTGCATGTCGGCATAGTGCCGCTAACCACCGTGGCGCCACGTGTGTAAGCGTAGTAAATATAAATGTCTTTTTTTTTCTTCTGTCCAGACCGCGTGATTTACAACCCACTAATAGGGTCCGTGTAAAATGTTGTACTAAGGCCAGGAAGAAGGGAACGGCTGAAGAGATGAAGACAAAAAAACATATTTCACGGTAATACACGCTTACAAATAAATCCAACATTCTAAACCTGACAGGGAATGGCAAAGCAATTTGAGACAATTGCAAAAAAAAAATCCCTAATTACGCGAACACTTTATGGGCGACGGTGGCGGACGAGCATTTTACAGCTCGGATATAAATTGACCACGGAACACCGGTTATGCTCATTTTTTGTATTTGTTTCTTTCTATTTCATTCCGACGGTTAATCTCGTCGAGAAGAATTGCGGTCCCGTTGCCTATGGTGGCCTGACACCCCCATCCCCCCACTCCACTCTAAAAAAAATACATATTATCCCCCACAACAGCACGCAGGGAACAATGCAGACCACTTTTATTTTTTTATTTTTTTACAAAGCCATTACGCGTGCAGTTTGATGGCGAAGCGCGTGTGGCAACGCTGGACAAAGGGGGGGGCCGCTCTCTGCCGTGATTTTTATTTTATCATTATTTTTTCGCGCGCGCGTTTGGAATAAGAACAAACAAACACTCGCTACAAAAGGGATGGGTGCTGCGCGCACTCGCGGGCTCAGCCCTGTCGCACGCCCCCGCGCTCGGCCGGCCGACAAAACCCCGCCGCGAGGCCTTTTTGGAATTCTGTCTACGAACGCAATTACCACAGCGGGGTCACGAATTCGGTCGTGGGCTGCGCGAGCCGAGCCCGCGGAGTTGCCGGGGGCGCGAGTGCGCGCGCGGGTTCGAGCGATAGACGCGCAACCACGATGGTGGGGGAGAGGCGGCGGGGGGCACGCGATTAACATGTTAAACGGTGGCGCGTGGCGTCAACCGAGAGATGGGGCAGAGACCATTCCCCCTCTTCTTCTCCTGCCGAGCTCGCTCGCTTGACGATGCAGCACGCGGCCGCACGCTGGTGCGACCCGGCGGCCACGTGGGCAGCGCTCGGCCAGCCACCGCGTGTACACACGAGACAAAGATTACACGTGTGCGCCTACGTAGGATGATGGGGGGGGAGGGAGGCAAGTGCCGTTCAGCAAGCGGTAGCCGAGACCGGCACGCAGCACGAGCAGGCGGCGTCGCCAGAAGCGCACCCCGGGGCCGCCTTTGTCTTCCCGTTTTGTCGACGTTTACGCGACGCACCCTGTTGTACTCATTCAGGGCGAGAGCCGTGTAGGTGTTGGCCTGCAGTGGGAATTGAACTCGGGGTGGCGGGGTTTTGCCGCGCATGCACGCAAGCAATGCCAAACACATTAATGCACACAAAGGCGCAAAAACCCACACGCGCGCGCGCGTGTGCATGCTCATTCACACAAAGACACATTCATACGCCGTATACCCCATGCACACACACACAAAGACGTTCGTGCGCGAGTACAATCAACGCAAACGTAGACTTTGCGCGAACGCACGCGTTGAAAATTAATCACGTGCATCAGCATAAACACGATTATGCAATACCTCGGCGCTTATGAAATGTCACCGTGGGTCAGCCGCGCGTTGCCAATCCGTAGCGGAAACAATAAAAAAAACCTGTGTTCGTGGCAACGGGGAGGTCACTGAATGCTCAGCGAATTTCAGAGACAAATGGGTCCGAAATTGACGCCTCAACGAGACGAGCAAAAAGACTGCCGCCAGCCCCCACCGTGGCAAAATGTCCCCCACCCGCCCTACCTCCGCCCCCTACCGTTAGCGGTGATGAAGACATCGGCCACGTTTCTGGTAACAACAATAACAACACAAATAATCGTGTGGCGAGGAGGCGCTCTGTACCTAAACCCTCTTCCCCAACCGACATCGAATTTAGAGAACGCTCATCGCAGATAGCGGGACTGAGTTTGATTGTCGCTCACGACCAACGTCAGTGGCACATATCTGAATCAGCACCGAGGAGACAAAGGCGGGCCGACGTGGTTTTTCCAGCCACACCACCCTCTCGTGTGCCGCGTCGGCCTTCATAGGTGGTACCCACTAATCGCACAGCCCTTGCCGCAACAGCCTGAGTAGGCTACACGGGGGAGGAGGTCTTTGTCTTTGTGTGATTTATTTTATTTTACCAGCTAAGGCTCACTGAGCCATGTAGCTCTTTTACAGAAGCGACGAAGTGACGTATCAACGAAGTGACATATCATTTGGGAAATGTATAGTAGCAGCCAATCTAAACGCACGTTGATTCGAAACGTGGAGGGAAATGCCGGACGACCACGAGAAAAATCCACGCGACCACGGGGAGAACACGCAAACCCCAACTACACAGCAGGCGTCGGGGTCAGGACCGAACTCACAACGTCCCGCATACAAGGCGAGGGAGATAACGTCTCGCCATCGCGGAGTTCGATTCATGAGCAGTGGAATTGTGTCAGTCTGACACTGACAGATACAACGAGCTCAGCTAATTCGGTATATCCTCATTGACAGTTTGTGGCTACAGTCACACCCAATGCATCATTGACATACATATAAGCTTCATCGCGGCAAAATGGAAGTGTCCCCAATTTACATAATTGTTTTAATTTGCCCTGGTAGTTGTTTACAAGAAGCCAATTTCCTCCCCCCCCCGCCCCCTTATAGGCTTTGTCACACACAAGGCAACACAAACACACGCACACACACACAAAAACTCACGCGCAAAAACAACAGATTACGAAATAAGGGAGTGGAATGGTTGTGTCGATGAGAGGCGACATTTAACGAGGACATCTGGATGAAAATGAGCAGTCGATGTTGAAACCGATGGACCTTGTTCAAGACAGAAAATCTGTCAGCAAAAACAAAACGTACATTTTTCTAAACAAAAATAGGCAAAAGTTTTTTTAGCACGATCTAATTAATGCCTTTTTGTTGCATTCTGGATCAACGTAGTTGTCCTCGATTTGATCCCAATTGTGCAATTGGCTATCTTGTCATGCACAATATATTCATGTGGAGTCATCGCAAAACGGTGCAACACGGTGGCGAGATGCTAACTGCCTCGTCCTGGTACAGAAGAGGTCATGGGTTCGATCCCAACACCTGACGATGCCTGTATATTTGGGGTTTGCATTTTCTCAATGTTCTCACTGTGGTCGTTTGGATTTATCTCCGGGTCCTCCGGTTTTTTCCTCCTCCACATTTAGAATCAACTTCTTCGCGCGTTTCGAGTATTCGGCTGCTATAAATTGCCACGTGACAAGCCACTTCGTTGAGATGTAATTTGTGGCCAGGTCGCTTCTGAAAAATAACTATATAGCTTGCTCAGTGTTCGCCTTTTCTGGTAAAATAAAAAGTAAAGTTTAGTTTATAATGGCCCACAGAAGCGGATTTCACAGAACTAATTCAGAGTTGACCTCAAAGGACCTCTAGTCGACGCAGGAGGGGGCACTACTTCCCCACCCTGCCACACAGGAGAGTCATGTTTATCACGTGACAATCAGAAAAACATATTTTTAATTCTCAGACGTGGAAATTATATTAATTAAGTACAGAACCAAATTTTATTAGAATGATGTTGTCGTTCAGTCATTGGTGGCCGGGCTGAGACGATGAACTCATTAGACTAGAGAACCTGGGCTAATCATGTAAGTCTATGTGAGTATATGTGTCTCTGTGTGAGTGTACGGGTCTCTGTGAGAGTATATGGGTTTCTGTGACAGTCTATGGGTCTCTGTGAGAGTATATGGGTTTCTGTGAGAGCCTATGGGTCCCTGTGAGAGTCTACGGGTCTCTGTGAGAGTCTATGCGTCTCTATTAGTCATTAATTACCAGGATGAGATCATCAAATCACTGCACTAGAGAACCCAGTTGAATCACAACCCCGTATATGTGAGTCTATAAGTCTTTGTGAGAATCTATGGGTCTCTTATATGAGTCTTTGGGTCTGTGTGTCAGTCATAAGCGACCGGGCTGAGACCATCAACTTGCTGCGCTTGTGAGCCTGGCTTAATCAGAGGCGGCTGCCTGGATTCCAACCGAGGAATCTCAGCAGTGCCAAATGAACACTCTGACCTCAAAGCCACCCGGCTACCTTATGATGCAGCCACTGGCAGCCTTTAGTGCGACCCTTGAACGTGCGCCCCCGACAATACACGAATGTCAAAACATCCCCCATCATCATCATAAGGAAGTTGTCTATTAGGCGTTCTACAAAGAGGCCATGTGCCTGAGTGGGAGAATGACCAGCGCTCCTACAATCCTCTACCACGGTGTTTCCTAAAACTGCACAAGAAATTAATTAAAGCCGTTGAATTCGTCCAAACCAGTGTTCTTCAATGCAAGGCCCCGCGGGCCACTGCTGACCACGGGTGGTCTTTAGTGCGTCCCCCCCCGACAATACACAAAGAGTGAAATCACCCCTCCCCCTCCCCCATCATCATCATCGTGCTGTTGTCATACCCCTAATGGTTTCACACGTGCGGCGGAACTCCTCACACTGGTGATGTCTTATCAGCGAAAGTGCCACCCCCCCAACCTGGTCCATCTGAAAATTAGCAAAGAACACTTCTGTAACACTGGTCAACAAAAAATAAACAATTTTTTTCTGGCCTGGACTTTTGCTGCTGTTTTAGACTAATTTCAGGGTGCTGATTCCAAATCTGATCTCAGATTTGCTCTATCACATCTCATTTTTATGCTATCGGCATACCCCATTTGCATTGATTTTACCCGAAATTAACTCTGTCACTTATGATTGCAAGTTGTTGCGAGTCAGTGACTGCTTTAGTGTTAAAATATGGTGCTGTATTTTTAGGATAGTGTGTTTATAATATCATTTTATGTAGATATCCACATTTATTTAATATTTTTCTTCTGCAGTTTTTATTGAAAATGCAATATTTGATATCTCAAAAACCTGATGTGATAGACAAAAAACTGATGCCAGATTTGGAATCATCACCCAAAAATTACCTTAAAACCGTTGGAATACCTTATGCCAGAAAATGTGTGTTGACCAGTGTACAATCTAGAGGCAATGGCGTTGCTTTGCCGGTGTTGTACTATAAACCTGAATTAACGCAGTGACATCGTTATAAATGCATGCAAAATAAAAAGCTACCGCACAAAACCTGCCACGCAGAGTCTCAGCACCCGTTGACAAAACAAATGAGGGCACATCAGCCTCTTGACTTAACGAGCGAAGGAGGCGTTGCTAGCCACAGCGAGGGTGAGGTCAGCTGGCGGGGTCGGCGATGGGACACTTTGTATCAGCAGCCAGTGGGACCTTGGTGATTCTCCACAGAAGATGCCGCTGACAGCCAAATCAATAAGCATGCAAACTGGCCACAGAGCAGATATCCCGATATGCACCATGCTTCATGCACGTGTTGGTGCGTCGCGGTGGCGAAATGTTAACTACCACGCACGCCTGGTATACAGGAGGTCGTGGGTTCGATCCCGACCCTAACGTCTACTGTATATTTGGATTCTAGATTTGAAGCTTTCGTGACTGCAAGGATTCATACTCTTAGTTCTTTCGGTAAAGTCACGTAGGTAAAAAATGAAATTAAAATTAATACGTGACTTTACCGAAAGAACTAAGAGTATGTATATTTGGAGTCAGGATGTTCTCTCACCCCGTGCTCGTGTGGATTTTACTCCGGGTCCTCCGGGTTTTCCCCCTCCACATTTAGAATCAACGTGCATTTAGAGTGTTTGACTGCTCTACATTTCCACGTGATAAGCCACTTCGTTGAGCTATCATTTGTGGCCAGGTCGCTCAGTGGGCATTACCTGGTAAGATACAACAACAAGAATCACTAAAAGATAAAAGACCCCCCCCCCCTCCCCATGTAGCCGACTCAGGCTGTTGGGGCAAGGGCTGCTCTGTTACTCCCCACATATTCACACGCACAAAGATAAAGATCCCCCGTAGAGCCTTAATAAACTGTTGGGGCAAGTGCTTGTTAGCGAGCACCTGTGAATTCCGGCACGGCACACAAAGGTGGGGAGGGGGGGTGGGTGACCAGCACGACGCCCGGCCGCCTTTGTCTCTCCCCCCCCCCACACACACATACACACACAGAGTCGAGCAGGGAGAGATTCGCGCTGGGAATACCTCTTGTACGTGCCCCCCTTGGGCTGCGGGCAGAAGAAGTGCCAGTAGTCCAGGCAGAACGCCTTCAGGTTGAACATGGTGATTTGCCAGTCGACAAGGGCTTTCTCCCGGCTCAGCACGGTACAAATCCGACGTGCCCACTGCTCCGCCGCGTTTTCGCGGTGGCACAAAAAAAACAAAACCGAGCTCGCTTCCGACGAAGAGTCGACGGGCGTCCGAAGCGATCAAGGCGAGGGGGTGGCCACGTCAGGCAGCCCGGCCCCGTCGTTTCTCACAAACGGCCGCATCGTCCCGAAACCGCGGCACCTCCGAATTTGCCCGAGACACTTGCGAGCTAAAATGTTTGCGGCGTTTGCTTTCCACCCTCCACCACCATCCCACCCCGGGCTGCACCTCGCCACAACTTCGTCCCCACCCCCCCCACCAGAGGCTGACGTGGCGTGAACCGTGGCGTGAACCGATGTCCCAGCGTCGCGTTCGCCGGGGCAGGTCCCGAGCGTTGGCGCTGAACGAATCGCCCGCTGGCCGCCACGCGAGGCTTCAACTCTGCTCTGTCCCCTTGCCAGGTCTAAAGTCCAGCGTCAGCTCCAATGGGTGGCATTGTTTACTCGTGCACCCCCCCACCCCCCAATGATTGGATGCGCGTCGCGTTTAAATCCACGGGCAGAGCGGCTCGGGTTGGAGGGCCAGGCCGGGTTGGGACATCCGGAAAAAAAATTCACAACAGCGAGAACAAAAATGTAATAACGATAAAATAAAGCTCTTTTTAAAATTATTTTACCAGGTAAGGCCCACTGAGCTTGTTGTTTTCAGAAGCGACGTGACCACAAATGACGGCTCAACGAAGTGGCTTATCACGTGGCAACGTACACCAGCCAAATACCCTCTGAAAAAAAAACCCGAAACCTTAATGAGCGACCGGAGGCAATGAACTCGAGCACTCGGTAATTGCTCGAACTTTGCGGGGAGCTTGCGCGAGAAGACGCGCGTGCCCTCGCGAGCCGACTTTGCCGTCCGTGTGGCCGCTTCGTTCCTTCGGTTTGAGCCCCGCTTATGCCGCTGAGCGGGGGGGGGCGAGGCTCAAACGAACAAAGGGTACAAAGAGGCAGGGGGAAAATCGCGCATCAATTATGCAGCTGGTGATGGCTCATGTGACCACTCCCTCCCCCCCCCACCGGTTCCCTTCCCCCACGCATCGACGCAGCCGCGGTCCCCTCTCTATCAACCGCTTCCCTTATCCACCCAACCCAACACACCAGCTTCAGACTCAGTCGTGCCAACAATTCACGCCGCGCTGTGTAAATACATCCAGGGCAACTATTTCGCTAGAGGAAGGTGCGAAGGGCTATTTAAGGGGGCTTACGCGTTCGTGTGAGAGGGAGCGTACGCGTGCACGTGTGTGCCTGTGTGTGTGTGTTGGAATCGGCCCTGGGCCTCCTTCCTCTAGGTCCACCGTTGCAGCCAACAGCGCTAATCGGAGGTGTGGGGAAGGGCAACAAACTACAATGAGTACCTGCTGGGATGTGTAACAACTGCGCCGCTGGAGAGATAAAGGTGGCCGGGCGTGGTGCTGGCCACCCACCTCCTCGGTGTGCCGTGCCGGCCTTCATAGGTGCTACTCGCTAACAGCACTTGCCCCTACAGTCTGTTAAGGCTACACGGGGGGGGGGGAGGAATATTTGTCTTTGTTGTGCACGCGCGTTCGCGTGTGTGTGCTCACAACCACCCAATGAAGGTGGCGAATGTCTGAACCGGTCCTGCGCCTCCACTAGGTCGACTCAGCCTCAAACGAGTGCCTGGTGCGATGTGTAAACATCACCACCAGGGAGACAAAGGCGGCCGAGCGTGGCGTTGGCCACCCAACTTCTCGTGTGCCGTCCCTGCCTTCATAGGTGCTACTCGCTGACAGCACTTGCCCCTACCGTCTGTTCCAGGCTATACGGGGAGGGATCTTTGTCTTTGTCATTCGGCAGAGCGTCTGCAGTTGTGGACTCGGGAGTGGCTTTGGGCCATGATCGGTGGCTGCCTTGAACGCAGGCGCGAGTGCCGTGGCTTGGTGAGATTCACGGGGGGGGGGGGGGGGGCTCCTTGTCTTCGTCGGGGCTCGAAGCTAAATCTCTGTGGTTCAAATAACCCCGGGGATTGGGCAGTGTTGCTGCTCGTTTGTTCATTGCCGCTCTGTTTGATATTTAAAAAAAAAATGCTCAAAGCGAGTGTTTTGGTTTGTTACAAGAACAACGACAGCCCTTTGACTCTTACGTATTTTTTTTTTATAAAGAGTTGTTAGCGAGCATCTATTTGAGACGGGCTTTGTTTTTGCCGCAGCGAGCGTTCACGACGAGATGACGAATCTCACTGGCGAGGGATACTGCGGGGGATAAAAATACAGGCATCAAAACGACGGGGGGGGTGGTTGTGTTACATATTGGTTGTAAAATCAAATGAAGCCATACCAAATGATTGGGCTCCCAGTAAAGCCATTCAAGGTACTTGCACCGTAAAGTGTGAACCTCCGGGTGTGATAAGGCAGTCGATGGGTGGGCCAGCCAGTCGCTCTGCCCCTCTCTCTTGCTCTGAATAAAAGCCACTGCCCCAAACAACGTTATCAGGCAGTGCCAATGGCAAAATGTGGATTCTTTCTCCACGTTATGTATTTATTTAGTGCGTTGGGGTTTTTTTTTTTGGACTACCGCGTTGGTACAGGGACAGATATAATTTACGCGTTCTATGATGGAGAGACATTGCCCGAAATGTCACCTATTACAGTATACGTACCGTATATATATTTCCGTTCGGGGCAGTGTTGGTTCATGAATGTTCAATTTGCATTTTTTTCTTTGTGTAAATTGATGATTTTTAAAAAATATTTTCTTGGATGTGGTCGACAATGCAGATTTGTTTTCTTGATAACCCCCCCCCCCCCCATTGATTCCAATGACCCACAAAAACATAATCATTGCAAGATGAGGCATTTGCGTCTCTGCACAGATTTCAACAAGCTGTGCTTATAAGACCGTAGCCTTTCCACCAGCTTCTCCTCTCCCCCTCTCTCTGTAGCCTCCCTAAATTTCCACGGCACGACAAAACAGCGAAATAAACAAAACCATTCTTGCCACAGCTTTAGCCAATAACCCCCGACACTCTCTGCACGAGTTCACGATCGTTCGCCTGGAGACGGGGGCCCTAAAATAATCATATTTCCGGAGTGTGTGCGCCAGCTGTCAGCGTAAATCCCAGAGTCCAAAGCACATAGACCCCCCCCACACACACATACTCCGTCCTGCCACTCCCCCATCCCTGCGGCCCGACTCCCCACACACACTCCGCTCAGCGCCACTCAAGCAAAGAAACCTACCCACCCCACCCCCCTCCAGCCACCCCCCCCCCAATCCGCCACCCCCCACGTAAGCACACGGAACTAAAACGGTGTCCGCGCGGTGAAATACGACGGCCGGGGCGGGCGATGAGCGGTAAACGGCAGCACCGTGACTTACTAACGATCGATCGATCGATCTCCGGACTCACGGCAGGTGCATCCTCCTCTTTGCCGGGCACACATTTTTTTGTTTTTTTGGCGGGGGGGGGGGGGTCAGAGGGCAGGCCCGCGCGGATCCGGGAGGGTGTAAGAAGCTAGCTGGGCTGGTACCTCGGCATCGAAATTCAGTCCAGCGTCCACTGTGGCTGCTTGTGGGTGTGCAGTGTGGCGGTTAGCGCTACGCTGCGCTATGAACCCGGCGATCCGAGTTCGATTCCCGCTCACGGCCAACACCAGTGACGATTATCTGAAGCGGTCCTGAGCCTCCCCTAGGTCGACTCAGCCTCAAATGAGTACCTGGTGCGGTGTGTAAACATCGCCACTGGGGAGACAAAGGCAGTCGGGCGTGGTGCTGGCCACCCACCCCCTCGTGCACCGCTCCGGCATTCATAGGTGCTCGCTAACAGCACTTGCCCTTACAGTCTGTCAAGGCTATAGGGGAGATCTTTGGAGCCCCCACCCCCTAAACCCCTCCAAACACACACACCAGGTGTGCATAGGAAGATACTCCTTCTGAATCCCGTGTGGCTCTCACCACTGAGCGAATGGTGCAAGTTTCTTAAATCCTCCTCCATCACCTGGGTCCTCTCAGCTGTACACTATGACGGGGTTCGCCACGGCCAAGTTGACCGGAAGGCCGCGTGCGTTGGAGCAGAGTGTGGGAGTGCCCACCTCTTCCGAGACATTTGGCCAGCGTGGAAGAGTAGGCCGAACATTGCCGCCTAGAGCAGGGGGTGGGGAACGTCCGGCAGGGGTGGGGAACGTCCGGCAGGGGTGGGGAACGTCCGGCAGGGGTGGGGAACGTCCGGCAGGGGTGGGGAACGTCCGGCAGGGGTGGGGAACGTCCGGCAGGGGTGGGGAACGTCCGGCAGGGGTGGGGAACGTCCGGCAGGGGTGGGGAACGTCCGGCAGGGGTGGGGAACGTCCGGCAGGGGTGGGGAACGTCCGGCAGGGGTGGGGAACGTCCGGCAGGGGTGGGGAACGTCCGGCAGGGGTGGGGAACGTCCGGCAGGGGTGGGGAACGTCCGGCAGGGGTGGGGAACGTCCGGCAGGGGTGGGGAACGTCCGGCAGGGGTGGGGAACGTCCGGCAGGGGTGGGGAACGTCCGGCAGGGGTGGGGAACGTCCGGCCCGCGGGCCGTATAAGGCCCGCGAAATCATTTGGTGTGGCCCTGCCAAGGCAACCGCAGGCGGGACTCGAAATTCAACAAATCTAGGAGCAAACCTGGAAAAGCAGTTGCGAGTAGCAGCGACATCGTCAATAGCAGCTAACATCATCACACGCCTCGCCAAAGAGAAGCAGCTCCAGCCATCGCATTAGGGGCGAGATAATTAAACGTTTGACCAAATATAACAGGCTAATTTTTAAGTTGATAATTTTGTATGGCCCGCGAATGATGTTGTAAAGATCCAAATGGCCCTTGGCAGAAAAAAGGTTCCCTACCCCTGACCAAGAGGCGCCCTCTAGCGGAGTCTCTTCCGGTGGCAGTTGTGTGAGCAAGCAATTGCAGGGCTGCACCTTTACGCTTCCCCCCCTTCGAGTGAGTGACTGAGGGCAGATACCAACTGGCTGAGAAGCATCCGGTGAGTATTGAGACCACGAAAAAAAATCAAGAAATAAGACGCTGAAAGGGATAGGTCAGCGGTAGACTTTGGTGCACAAGAGAGACAGAGACTCGTTTGATTTGGGCAAGTAAAATAAGCAGATCAACAAATGATCATGAGTGGCATTGCAATGCCACGTGGATGGAAGGAGTAAGAAGTAGGGTCCCGTCTACACACGAGAGAGATTTGTTGACGTAAAAAAGGAAGAGTTTAGAGAGAGAGACAGATGTATATTCTTGGTTCTTTCGGTAAAGTCACGTAGAAGGGAAATAATAAAATAATGTATTTTATCTTTATATTATTTTATTATTTCCTTTCTACGTGACTTTACCGAAAGAACCAAGAATATGAATCCCTGCAGTCACGAAAGCTTTAAATCAAAAAGAGAGATGTATGTTGAACTTCTTTCGCACCGTGCTAATTGGAGGTGCGGGGGAAGGACAGCAAACTAAACACAAAAATCAGTTCTAAAGAAATAAGTTTTCAAAATTAGATACAAACGCGTAGGTGCCAGTGTCTTTCTAATATCGGAAGGAAGAGCTTTCCAGACGACCGCGGTAGCGCGTCTGAAAGCACGCGATGCAGCGGCCACCTCGTTTGTTCAATAGCCGCTGCAAGGACGACCGGAGTTCGTAGCTTCTAGAGCAGTGGTTCTCAAGTCGTGGTTCCCGCACCACCAGTGGTCATCTGCGGTCCTCCACGTAGTCTGTGGGATGTGATGTAAGCGCGGGTTGATCCGCACCATAACGAAAACCTTTAGACCTAAATTTTTATTTGAAGCTTTCGTGACTGCAGGGATTCATATTCTTGGTTCGTTCGGTAAAGTGACTTAGAAGGGAAACAATAAAATAATTTAAAATAATTTATAAACAATAAAATAATTTAAAATAATTGATGAAATAATTTAAAATAATTTAATGTTTCCCTTCTACGTGACTTTACCGAAAGAACCAAGAATATAAAACCTTCAGACCATTTTGTTTCGGACATTCGTCAATATTTTACTCGTGAGATTTCATAAAAAAAATGAAGCTAGGTAAACAACCGCGATTAAACTTACCCTGAACATCTAAATGCCCCACTCTAAAACAAAATGAACCTTACAACTGCGTAATATGAATAATTGTGAATTGCTGGTATTTAGAGATAAAGGCAGAAAAGTGAATGCGTTTTGTCACAGCGATGGGGGGTCTGTGTGGTTCCGCAGAAATGTTCCCACTGGCTGATTGGCTCGCGGGCTAAAAAAAAAGTTTCAGAACCGCTGATATCGATGCTACGAACTCTGCCAACCATCGTACAAAGACGGTCACTGGAGGACCGTCGTGGACCCCGCAGGTGGTTCCGGGGACCACACTTCCAGAACCGCTGGCATCGAGGAAGCGACCGCCGTGACCAAACGAAGGACCGGATGAAGGCCGGGAGTGGTAGCGGGTTCACTCCGTCTCATCATTTTCGTGC
Source organism: Lampetra planeri (assembly GCF_965212315.1). Classification (NCBI taxonomy): domain Eukaryota; kingdom Metazoa; phylum Chordata; class Hyperoartia; order Petromyzontiformes; family Petromyzontidae; genus Lampetra; species Lampetra planeri. The sequence continues at coordinate 6,816,534 of NC_136144.1, read as the reverse complement.
GACGACTGACGGATGAGAGAAGAGAGAGGAGGGGGGTGGGGGGAAACGTCGACGGACTGACTCGCTCACTGGACTCGTAATGTGATGCGTAAACAAACGGCAATTTACGTAACTCCCCGCGTCCCGCGATTCGTAAACAACAATTCCGCACGTTTAACGTGCATTTTTAAATCGCCATTATCGCCCCCTTATTACTACTATTATTATGTTTAAACTACCGAAAAAGCTGTCGTCGCTGAAATTGCACGAGAACGAGTTGGCGCGGCCTGTGTGCGTGTGTGTAATTGGCCCTTCAAAGTGTCAGTTCAATAATGCGGCCTCCTCGTTGGAGGGGGTGGGGGGGGGATGGGTTCGTTTGCGGTACGGCACAAACCAGCTCGGGCTGCTGTCAAAACAGACGAATGCAGCCTCCTAATGCGCCGCCGGTGTCACGCGCGAGACGCCTACGTTAGTTTGCGTCGCAAGCTGCTCGAGTTGCAAAGCGGTCAAATCTGTTTCGCTGCCGCGCGCTAAACCGCTGGCGGTGGTAATTGTCAGCGCGCTCCATTTATGGTCCCGAGGTAGCTGGTTCGAAACCATCCACCCATCCACCCCCCCCCCCTCCGCACATCATCCGGCACGGCCGATTGAAACGACGGAGCAAGTTACAACCGAGTGGCGTCGACTGTTGATCCGCTATGAAGAAAGCAGTGGTTTACGTGAGCGAGCGTCCCCTCCCTCTCTCCCTCCCCTCCCTCCCCTCCCTCCCATCCCATTGCAGGTCTGCCCAGAGGTTCCTGGATGCCGTGCCAAATTGCCAGGCGAGGTCTCCATTATTCATTTGCGACAACAACATTGTGTGAGGTCCGGGGCAAATTGCACCCCCACCCCCCCCCATCTCTCTCTCCCATCTCCCCCCCACCGTTTTGGGGGCAGCCCTGCCCCTTCGGTGACGACGTGGCCGATGAGGTGACGAAGAAGAGATTCGGCGGCCTCAAGCCCTTTCACGAACACTCGTCTCTCCCGCCCGTCAGGTCACGGCCTCCCGTCAATGACGACCGCGCGTGGGCAAACGCGAGACGCGGCTCTGCATGCAGTGCGCTCGTATTTGTCCGCAACCTTTGACCTTTGTTTTGTTATTGTTTGTTTGTTTGGTTGTTGTTGTTTAAACGGGCAGCGCGCGCTTGAGAACCCGCAGCTTAATCCGGCGCAAGGCGTTTGGTACGAACTCAAAACCGCCCGCCGCGCCACGCCATCGACTCCTCCGGCGAGGGAGCGCGCCGGATCCATCGATCTCGAACGGCTCACCAGCACCGAGCGGCGCGCTCCGTCACCTGCCGACGCATCGACAGTCGCCGCAGCCACGCAGTCGCCCCCCCCCCCTTCACCCCCATCCGGCAGGACGAGAGCCGCGCAGCTCAGAGCTGCTGGGTGCGTGGAGGTAGCCAGGGGCCACCACGGTGGCTAGGAGATGCTAAACACCTCGCCTGGTATACAGGAAGTCGTGGGTTCGATCCCGACACTGACGCCTGCTGTATATTTGGAGTTTGCATGTCTCTCTCTCTCATCATCATCACGGTGGCTAGGAGATGTTAACTATCTCGCCTCGTATACAGGAGGTCGTGGGTTCGACCCCGACCCTGACGCCTGCTGTATATTTGGAGTTTGTGTGTGTGTCTCTCTCTCTCATCATCATCACGGTGGCTAGGAGATGTTAACCACCTCGCCCGGTATAAGGAGGTCGTGGGTTCGATCCCGACCCTGACGCCTGCTGTATATTTTGAAGTTCACGCAATCAATTCCCGTGGTCGCGTATATTTTTATCCCGATCCTCCGTTTTTTTCTCTCTCCACATTTATAAACATGCATTCCCAGTATTTGGCTACTGAACTTTACATTTCCACGTGATGCGCCACTTTGTGATAAGCTATATGTCGCGGCCAGGTCGCTTTAGAAAAAAATAGCTATAAAGCTCCGTGGGCCTCACCTCCTGTTGACATGGGTCTTTTGCGGCAGTCGTTTCCACGACCGCTGGGAAGCGAACCGGACTGGGTTTACAAATCAGAAATAAATAACGACCCCGCCCCTCCCCTTGTCATATTTGCCTCGACGCGCACAATGAAAGTATTCTGGGAGTTCATCTTATTGGCAGCGTTGGGTTCAACACGAGCCTAACTCTGGACTGGTTTGGCGATCTCTGTCCCATCAGCAGAGTCGGCCTCGCTTGAATCAGTGCTGGTGAATATCCTGATAGTCATAGGCGAGGACCCTCCCTGCTAGAAACGGGTTTGATGTAAAACCATAGCAGGCGTCCAGTTTAGGGGAGGGGGCGTTGCCCCCCCGTGCCCCCCTCCCCCCACGCAAACTCCACCCATGCTCACATCCCACTTCCATACCGTTCCAAAACCACGCAACGGGAAAAATTTCAGCACGGACAGATCTTGGCGTAGCCTGGCGCAGCTTCACCCGAACCTAAACGAGGGTGGTGAGGTGTAAGGGTGGGGGGCGATGAGCCTATAGGTAGCCGCGGGAGCTCATTGAGGGTGGGAACAAAGGATCCGTGACCTTTCTGCCGACATCAGAACGGCCCAAGGCCGCTCGGCAGTTGAGTAGTGCAGCATTAGCAATCCGCGTGTGTGCCGGCGGGGTCAGGAGGCGATTGGAAACAGACACTCAGTGCAACCCTTTGTTCATACCCCACTATTGAAGACAATTATAAATAAATACATCGATTACACACCAGGGTGAGTGCTATCGAAGCACGTGTCAGTCGGCGGAGTTGTTTGACCGCACGTCACCGCAGTCACGAATGCGGGCTCGGTGTAACCGGAGCCCAGAACTTGCTCAGGCGTCACTCGCCACTGATGTTAACCGCGGCTCGGAAGCTAAGCGAGGTCTCCGGGTTTGAGGAGTCATACGCTAACCAGTGTGCCACCACTCCCCCCCCCCCCCCCACTTTCCCCTACTTCTAGTAATACTTATCTGTTTAACACGTAGGCTTTCGCGACCAATATAATTCATTTTCGATTTAAAGCTTTCGTGACTGCAGGGATTCATCTTCTTGGTTCTTTCGGTAAAGTCACGTAAAGGAAAATAATAAAATAAAAATAAAACATAATAAAATAATATAATAATAAAATAAAATAATATAATATTTTATTATGTTTTATTTTAATTGTATTATTTTCTTTCTACGTGACTTTACCGAAAGAACCAAGAAGAAAAATATAATTCATAATAAAGGTTGAGATCGCGTGAGTAAAAATGTGTTGTAACCCTCCACCACCCGACACAGCGAATTAGAAACTCTACAACATTTGCAATTTGCTCTCCAACACACCGGTGGGCTGAAGTAGTCACTAATTGGCGTTTTGTTTACGTGACAAATCCCTCGCTAATTGGCTGTGTCTGATGGTGGAGTGTTACGACGCGTTTATACTTACGCGATCTAACATCCTTTATTATGAATACTACTCATCTGTTAATAACCCTCCATTAATAATCTGCTATTAATACCGTCTTCAAAAGCCGCATTCATATAACCCTCTAACAACGCATGGCATTGTTTGAGATAAACACATTCCTGCGGAGGGAGCTGGTAGGAACGTTGGGTTGCTCGGTCAATGGCCAGGGTCAACGGCGGCGTGGTGTATTCCGCAAATATGCCCGACTGTGAGGGCGGGCACAAGCCGGCGTGAGTAGGTTAAACGTTGAGTTTTATAAGGGCACCACGAGGTGACTAGCCCCTCCCCACCCAGCCCCACCCCTCCCACCCAGCCCTACCCTCCCCACCCAGGCCATCCCCACCCTCCCCTCTCCACCCAACCCCACCCCTCCCATTTTTGGATGCACGACGGACGGACGGACACAATAATCCCCTGTGGGCTGGTGGAACCAGGAGGTTCCTACCAGTATTAAACGATCGTTCCTCCGACGCGTGTCTCTCAGGTGTACACCGCACGCGTCTCACGAGACGCAATGGAACGTGGGGCCTTCCCAGGTCAGTGGGGCTAGGTGACCTTACCAGGTGGCACGTGAGGTCACCTCGGAGTAAGTCAGCCAATGATCGTGACCGTTTCGCGCAGCGGAGGCTGGCGTAGTTTCATCAGCCTAGCCCCCATTACCTTGCGGACACTGAGGCAACAGCAAAGCACGCCGCGCCGTGGCGGACGAACGCGAACAAAGGAGAAAACCTCTCTTCTTGGTTCTTTCGGTAAAGTCACGTAGAAGGGAAATAAGAAAATAAAAAAAAATAAAACATAATAAAATAATTCTCATTATGTTGTATTTAAAATATTTTATTATTTAATTATGTTGTACTTTTATTATTTTATTATTTCCCTTCTACGTGACTTTACCGAAAGAACCAAGAAGATGAATCCCTGCAGTCACGAAAGCTTTACATCGAACAGGAGAAAACCTCGCACGGCAGAGCTGCGTGGGTCACCTCACTGCCTCTCGAATAAATGTCGACGGCTCTGGCCGCAGAGACTTGTCTGTTTTACCTCTCAAGTGCAAGTGAATACCACGAACGCAGAAACTCCGTGCTGTCTTTCCGAATAGAAATGAAAGTGCGCTTCAGGCAATCAGCTGAGTGGCTTTCGAGGCCAAAATGATCAAGCAGCAATTGGTCTAGCAAGCGAACTCCGGACCGGTTTCGGCCTTCTGGGTCTAATCAGCAGAGACAGCTCCGTTAAGCAAATGCCTCTGGATTACCCGCTGTTATTGGCAAGAGCTCTCCGTTACAAAAAACGTAAAACCGCGTGTATTCACAACGCCGCTGTTTGCTGACCGTCTGCAGGATTGGGTTACACGTCTTACGGTCCCTCGGGTATCCTGTGTCTGTCTTTCTTATAGTGTGAATTTACTCGTCTTCTTGGCGACCACTGCCCCCAACATTAACTTCTGGAAACATTACAACGGTGGGGTTGTTCGCGTTCCAACAGTTCTTGACTTCGTATGTATGTACGTACGTTGCACTTCTTTCGCTCCGTACGTAGCCAAACGCGCTAATCGGAGGTGCGGTGGGAAGGACAAGAAACTCAACACAAAAAGCAGTTCTCAAGAAACGAGTTTTCAAAATTTAGATAAAAGTGCATAGCTCCCAGTGGCTTCCGAATATCGGTTAGGAAGAGCGTTTCAGACGGCCGGAGTAGCGCATCGGAAAGCGCGCACTGCGACGACCGTCTTTGTTCGATGATTTAGCCAAAATACGACTGCTGCTGCGAGGACGACCCCATGTTCGTAACACCTCGAGCAGTGGTTCTCAGAGTGTGGTCCCCGCACCACCGCTAAGTCAGCGACAGGTCCTCGTCTAACACTGAAACACATGAAAGCAGTTCTCACAAAACGAGTCTTCAATCTCGATTCAAACGTGCGCTGTGGAGGGCGATCGCGCAAGCGCGGAGAGGGAATGCGTCACACAGACGACGCCGCCGGTGTCTGGACACGATGGCGGTGCGCGCGTAAGATGAGTTATTGACGTCGATTAAGCGCAGGAATTCGATGAACTGTAGATTCGAAGCACGTGGGGAAACGTGCCACCATGGCGCATTGTCCTCTGCTACCCCTGTGGTCTCAAACGCCCTTTGCCCAGCCATCTGTGCTGATGGCTGCCTGCTGCTGCTCAAGTCTAGGCTCCAGGAATACCATTTTTGCACACCCTGCTTATGACCGAACGCCTCTCTATACAATACAAATACACCCCTTGTTATTCAATAAAAAAATATTTGCGAGCTTTACGATCACATTTGTAGGGGATCCGTTAATCCACATCGCGTTGTGCTGTACAGTTGTCTTGAGATGCAGTGGACATTTGGACGCTGTGTAAATGCACAATGAATTGTATTGTACCGGGACATGGACTCGATTCAATGGTCCCCGATGAATTGATCTTGAGCTTGCCAAAGGTGAATCATTGACCCTGACGAGTGGAACTATCCATTGTTATCATCAGTCCCCCACCCCCCTCCTGGGAAGCCAACGATCCATGATTCATCGAGCGGTGACCCCAATTTTACGAGCTCCAACTCCAACGGCTACGAAACCCGGACTTAAACAAACACACAACGCACGCGTGAAATAGATAAACTATATATTGTTCTTCTTGGTTCTTTCGGTAAAGTCACGTAGAATGGAAATAATAAAATAAAAAAAATAAAACATAATAAAATAATAAAAATAAAACATAATAAAATATTTTTTTTATTATGTTTTCTTTTTATTATTTTATTATTTCCATTCTACGTGACTTTACCGAAAGAACCAAGAAGATGAATCCCTGCAGTCACGAAAGCTTTAAATCGAAATCTATCTATTGTTGTTAAAAAAAATAACCCCCCAACGAATTGGCAAAGCCAATGTAACAAGTGCTCCCTCGTAAAATTCGTAAAGCCACGAGAGCAGGACAACGGCAATTGCAAGTGTGGGGTTCTCATCTGCATTGCCAACAAATACAAACTGGCTGGGCCAAGCGAAAGGTCCTCAGAAGCCAAGCGAGCAAGTGGAATCGACGAAGCCCGAAAGCTCTCTCCATCCTCGTTAGACAGTCGCGCAATCGGTGGCGACGGCCAGCTCCAGCCGAGCAGAAAATTACCGCCCAGTTGGGAGTGTGGTGGGGGGAGGGTGGGGGGAGGGTGGGGGGCACCATCCCGCTGGCACGGACACAAGGAGATGGCCACATCGGGGGGCGGTGGGGGTGGGGGGCGCTCCCCCGCCATCGGTTCGCACGCGGCACGGAGCTGGGCTGTTGCACGGTGGACCGGTGCCACTTTCCTGAATCACTTTGCCACGGGCGCGCCGCGGGGGTCGTTCTGAGAGGAGGCGCGAACAATTTCGCACAAAGCGGTGTCCCCATTGTTCGTTCGCCACGTGCACCCCGCTGCACGGACGAATGTTTTATTTAAGATAAAAAAAATATGTTGACGCTTTTTTTTTTTACCAGATAAGGCCCGACTCAGCTATGTGGCTCTTTTTTTCGGAAGCCACGTGGCTATCACAAAGGATAGCTCAACGAAGTGGGCTTATCACGTGGGCATTTATCACTGCCGAATACCCTAAACGCGTGACGTTGACTCTAAATGTGGAGGGAAAAACCCGGAGGACCCGGAGTAAAATCCACGCGACCACGGGGAGAGAGACACAGGGTCAGGATCGAACCTCCTGTATACCAGGTGAGGTAAAGAACATCTCGCCACCGTGACGCCCCGTCACATTCCCAACGCATGGAACATTCCAGCAATAATAACAACAACAACGCAAAAGTATCCGCTCACTGTCGTCGGGAAAGCGAACGACTCGAAGGCGGGAAGATCCACAGACAAGCAGGAAGGCAGCCCACATGGTTGAGCCGGCGCCAACAAGTGCCCAAGCTCTGCACTCCTCTATATATTAAGGTGTGTACGGCCAATTTAACCAGTATTGTGGGAGAAAGCCAGAGCATCCGGTGAATATCCGTGCATGCGAGGGGGAAACACTCGATGCCAAACAGACTGTAGTGCATCCTCCTGGCGAGTCAGGGTATGGCACCTCCTCTATGGGAAGGGAGATGTACAACTCTTGCGTGATCCACCAACCATTGTTACATCCACAGTGCTGGATTGCAGGCCACGTGCATAGCCAACCCCACCCATCCTCACTTCCCCACCGCTAATAAACATACTGCTCATTCATCTTCTTGGTTCTTTCGGTAAAGTCACGTAGAAGGGAAATAATAAAATAATGAAAATTAAACATAATATGAAACATAATAAAATAATTTTATTATGTTTTATTGATTTTTTTCCCTTCTACGTGACTTTACCGAAAGAACCAAGAAGATGAATCCCTGCAGTCACGAAAGCTTTAAATCGAAATTTATACTGCTCATTGCTACAGATCGTATGCATTCTTCATCCGTACTTACAGAGCCCGTTGTTGGGACTTCATCGGGTTGGTCACATTTAACAATTGTGTATATTTTGTCTTGGAGCGTGCCAGCCTCCCCCCCTCAAGGTCATTCAGATTGTCGAGCTATTGACGTCGCGTCCCAAAACGAAGAATCCAATTTGGATCTTTCGCGTTGGACAACAGGCACACGGAAGCAGACCTCACAGAGCTACATCTCAGATGGATTTTTCTATTTCTCCAAAGTTATTCACTGCTGATGAATGACCAGGCATACAGAGAGGGGTTGAGGCGAGGGGGGCCTGCATTACAGTACCATGACATCAAAGTTGCATTATCAATAAGTCCTTTAAAATCTCAAACACAGGCGCTGCGTGTGTCATAACGAGGTCAATTAAGATGGGAATTACGAACACCCTTTCAAGTGAATGGTAAAAAAAAAATACTTCGCAATTATATCCGTTATATAGAGCACCACTTTGTGGAAAAAATCAACAGTGATTGTCCTCTCTGGACAAAGCCCTGCCGTAGGACTGAGGAATTTCCACCGTCGGCTCCGGGCTGAGAATTTGTCACTGCGTTAATTGGTCATTTGAGAAAAAGAAAACACAACAAAACCAAAAAAATCGCCGTGATTTTTTCTTTGCAAGTAGACACGTGGGGGTTTTTTTTCTCTTGAACACTAAATCATTACGAGTCTTCAATGCAATTCAAACCCAAGGCTGCGCTTTTACATTCTGTTTTCATTTGTGCTGACCGCCTGGCCCTGACACCCAAGGGCTCACAAACACTCAGAGGCCCCAATGAGAGGCCAGCAGTGGGGGGGGAGGTTTCTACCCCCCCCCCACCCAGAGAACAACTCATGGCCCCATTGGCACGCCGAGATGACTCCATTATTTCCATGAAATCACCGCGCGTTGCGTGCCAGAATCGTGAACGTTTGAATCCTCAAGAGCCTCATAATTGGGGATGGTGTGGTGCTCATTGTGTTCGGCAGTGGTGTGCCAAGTGCATCAGAGGGCATTTCATGCGGGGAGTGATCTTGGAGGAACCATCGTCTGCTATTGTGGTGGTGTTTTGTTTAACCCGTGGGGGACTTCACAGACATTAATTTAGCCTCCCCCCCCGTCTCTTTTGATTCATGAACTCCTAGCGAGACGACAGAGGAGATGGAGGCACGAGAATGGAGACTCCGCGAGATGAGTTGAAATGTAGACAACCAAACAGAAAGTTATCGGCGCAACGTGATGAGAGAGGAGAGATGCACACAGGTCCGAGGGTTTTGGCGAAACGAGAGAGAGATGGGAGATAAAGGACACGGATAAAGCGAAATGAGCAAAGAGAGAAACACAAAATATCGCGATGAGAAAGTTCGACAAAGCGCTGTTATGCACGTTTTACGTTTGTTGGGATTTGAACTCGAGCTGATATTGGGTTCACTCCTACCTCAATTATACACCCAGGACCCCTCGAACTGGTTGGGGGCCGACACATTTTGCTGAGCTTGCGTGCGCTTAGCGCAGCCGCCGCTTGTCTGCTAATCGAATTAAACGCTCAAGATATAATTTTCGCCAAGGCACGGCTGGTGGGACGAGACTTCTTCCAGCCTGTGAGGAGATGTGCAGCGTAAGGACCTAGGTTCGATTCCCGACTTGGGTGCCATTCTATGTTTGTATGTTCTCCCCCTGTTCTGAATGGGTTTCCTCTGGCTCCTCAAGTTTTCTCCCACAGCAAAAATACCCCCCCCACACCCCGCCCCTCCCCACCCCCCATCAAATGTAGCTTAATATTGGCCAAATATTTCGCTGTGAAAAATGACTCACAATCTATTAAATTGGGATAACGCAAAGCATCAACATCGCCTCCCCATACTGCGAACACTGCCAGAACCCCCTCCCCCGCAAAATAACGTTGAGCTTCGGTGAGTGAAGCTTTATCCTGGGTAAACAAAGCCTAACAACAACAACAACAACAAATCCAGTCGTAATGTACGCGTGCAACCTCTTTCGACACCGTACGCCGCCAACCGCGCCGAACGGGAGCTGCGGTTCATGTTGGCCGCCCGACAAATTCCGAGCAACTTGGCGGTGCTGGCAGGGGCCTGATGGAGAACCGTTGGGTTCCAGCGGCGACCCCTTCCACGCGGCCTGGCCGAGACTCACAGTGGCCCCGCTCGTCAGGCAAGCAAACGGCGCCGGTGGCCGTCTCGCCACGGGCTTCACCACCGATTCGTTAACGGCGATCATTTTCTCGATTTGCAAATCGTGGGGCCGGGATCTTGCGCCAGAGGTTGCCATCAACCGTGCGAAATTTCGGGCATCGCCTTCATGGGGAAACGGAATCGCACCGAAGTGGTCGGCACAGGAAAATAATGGTGGGGAGGGAAACGGGTAATTATCTTTTGCATCATTTTTCATTTAACAATTGCGTCCCACAATGCTTGCACGTCAATTAGCCGGTCCCTTACACGAATTACACAAAGAAAAAAAAACCCATTTCGATTTAAAGCTTTCGTGACTGCAGGGATTAATCTTCTTGGTTCTTTCGGTAAAGTCACGTAGAAGAGAAATAATAAAGTAATACAAAAATTATTATATAATTTTATTTTATTTTATTATTTTATTAAGTTGTATTTTTTATTATTTTATTATTTCCCTTCTACGTGACTTTACCAAAAGAACTAAGAAGAAAAAAAACCCCACTTACTTAGCAAAAAAAAAAGAATATATAAATAATGTGAAAAAAATAGACATGACAAGAAAATGATAATCACAGAGAAAATTAATTAAAAGAAATAAATATACACACACATGGGAGCAATGATATGGTAACAAAACAACTTTAAAGGGAATGTTCAATGTAAGATAATTGCCGTTAAGATGCGAATAACAAAATAGAATCGAAAAGTTTACGATCATACGATTAACAAGGCAATAAAAATCAACGGGAACGGCAAGCCACTATAAAGTTTTAATGTGATATTTTTTCTTATTGTTCAGTGATATATCACTTCCCTTTCCTACGTTCAATTGTTCCTCTTCACAAGACCATTTGGATCACTAGAGGAGCCTTCTTCTTGTTTATTTCGGTAAAGTCACGTAGAATAGAAATAATAAAATAATAAAAATAAAACCTAATAAAATAATTCTCACGACGTTTCGGCCACAACGCAAGCAGCCGTCCTCAGGTGAAGAACAGGTCTTTCGAGAAGACAGAGTGACTTTACCGAAAGAACCAAGAAGATAAATCCCCGCAGTCACGAAAGCTTTAAATAGAGGAGCCTTGTAATGGCGTCTACATCTACAAGTGGTGTACAAACACGGGAACAATAAGACGGCATCTGGAGACTTTGAAAAAGATGGATGGTTCTTAAACAAAACACTTCTTCTTCTGCTGCTGCTGCTGCTATCTGCATCGTGACGTGACGAATCGATTGGGAACTCCTCTCACCGAGGAGTGCAACTCCGTGCGTGCCCCGGCGATTTGGTGCACGCGCGAGATATTCTGTTCACGGGACTTCTCCCGAAAAAAACAATATTCAAGTGGCAATCTTGATTTGAAGCTTTCGTGACTGCAGGAATCCATACTCTTTGGTTTATTTTATTTTATACCTACGTGACTTTACCGAAAGAAGCAAAGAGCATTCAAGTGGCACATTAAAAAAAAACGTATTTACACACCAGGGGGCAGCACTTTGCCCGCACACTGCGCTACGATACTGTTTGTCACAATGCCAAGGCGATATTATACTCATGGGTTTTTTCGGTAAAGTTACGTAGGTAAAAAAAAATAATAAATTCAATCACGACGTTTCGGAGGCAACACAAGCTTCCGTCTTCAGGTGGAAGCGTCACAGAAAAATTACTGAAACGTCGTGATTTAATTTATGTTTCATTTTTTACCTTCGTGACTTTACCAAAAAAACAAAGAGTATGAATCCTTGCAGTCACGAAAACTTCAAATCTAGAATCAAGGCGGTATAGTTTAACAGGCCACAATAGGCACTGCATCTAAGAAACTAAAGGGCCTTCGAAAAAAAAAGATGTGGACCATGTTTTGTATTGTATGTATGATAATAAAAAAAATACAAGATATTTTCCTGAATAAATATATTTCTGTAGCAAGGATAGGCACAGTTTTTATACAAAGATGAAGAGTCACGTCTTAAAGCTTTCGTGACTGCAGGAATTCATAGTATTGGTCTTTCGGTAAAATCTTTGAACCTATTTATGTGACTTTACCGAAAGACACAAGAATAGGAAGAGTCATGTGAATGGGCAATTGTTTTTCTTTCAAAAGGTGAAGAGAAATTAACACCGGAGATGAACTTTTGGAGATTTGTTTTCACTGCAAAAATTTGCTAAATAACATCTTCAAATGGTGTTTTTCGCACATGCTCATTCTCAACAAAGAGAGCAGTGCGAGGGAAGACGAGACGTTGTTGTGCATCACGTGAGAGAAGCAGTAACATGGAGCAGCACCACTAGCAACGTGTAGAAAGTGATCACTGAAGGCCCACGAAACAGAAGTGATTCGGGCCTCCAAGAACCTTAATCCGAGCCTGCACGATGCATTCGAATCAATGGGCTCGAATTCTCAGAGTTAGAATTTAGTAACAAAAATAAATAAATACCCACATTGTTTAGATTTAAAGCTTTCGTGACTGCAGGGATTCATCTTCTTGGTTCTTTCGGTAAAGTCACGTAGAAGGGAAGTAATAAAATAATAAAAATAAAACATAATAAAATAATTTTATTTAAAAATAAAACATAATAAAATAATTTTATTTTATTATGTTTTATTTTTATTATTTTAAATAATAAAAATTAAACATAATAAAATAATATGATTTTATTTTATCATGTTTTATTTTTATTATTTTATTTCTTCCCTTCTACGTGACTTTACCGAAAGAACCAAGAAGACCCACATTGTTGTTAGAACGTATTCTACAGATGTTGAAAGACGCTCTGGACTGCAAGACGCACCTTCCGCCATCTCGGGAACACGGTGTCAATAGAAGTTACACCGATCTCCGTTCCAATAATAACCTATAGTCCGCCATTCGCCACGAAGTGACGGTGACGTCACCACGGCGGCGCCTGTGCCAGGCTAGGTGCACTTTGAGACTGCCACGTGAAGTGTCGACGGCTCGCTGCTGACAGGAGGATCACGGGACAGACCCCAGGTGCCACGGGTTGGCTGACTGAGGTGACTGGCAGATGTACACTGTTACATTGCTTATGGCTTTATTTTGGTGATTTCGAAAAGTTTTTTGGTTTGGCCATGTTTGTTTGTTGTAGTACGGAGTTAGAATGATGGATTTAATATAAGTTGTCTTATGACTGTTGTTGTTGTTATTGTTTGACTTGCATCCCACTGGGATTTTTGCACAGCGTTGGTGTACACGGTGCTTTTTTTTGTTGAAAACTTTGCAGTTTTTTCCTGGATTTTTCTGTTTGCGCGTAGTCACTTTAAGATGTTTTCTTGTTCATGCACAACCTGCCAGATCATACGACGCACACCCCGTGACGTTTGCGTTATATTGAAATGAGAGGTCTTTTAATCCGATACATACGGTATTGATGTGTTGTGTCTAAGCCTGCTGACCAGGCTCCATGCACTAAGACAGAGGGGTCAGCAAATCAAAATAACAAATAAGATTCGGGACAAAACGCAATATTTCATGAGCCGCAATGCACGTGAACACATGCAGACATAACGTCGTGAAACAGTCCTTAAAGAGTCACATGCCACGGCTTCGCAGTCGTTGTTTGCCGGATCCTCTGCACTCAGAGAACCTCACTCCCCCAGCGTCATCGCAATTGGATGGCAGATAAGTTGGAGTTGAACCCACGGACTCAGCAGTCTGTGACTCGTCGAGACTCAAGATTGACTCAAAGCTTTCGTGACTGCAGGAATTCATATTCTTGGATCTTTCGGTAAAGTTACGTAGATAGGTTCAAAGAAAATAACATAAAAACTACGACGTTTCGACCGCAACGCAAGCGATCGTCATCAGGAAAAAAAAGACGACCGCTTGTGTTGCCATCGAAACGTCGTAGTTTTTTTTTGTTATTTTTGTTATTTTATTTAAACCTATCTCCGTGTCTTTACCGAAAGACCCACGGATATCAGCGAGACTACTTGGGCCGCGTCGAATTTGTTGCGTCGCCTTTTTGTTTTGTTTTGCGCGTACGCAAAACCTTTTTTTTTATTTTTGTAAAAAAAAAAAATCTTAAACGGGAGTCAGCACGGCGTGTCCAAGGGAAATAATTAAAAGCTATTCACACTAATGAACAAGAATGCATTTCAGCAAAGCCCGTTCCGCAATGCAACCATTACAAGCTATTAACCTCTTTTTTTTCGTTGGGTACACACTGCTGAATTACATTTTCCATGACGCTCCCATTTACGCAGCCAAATATAACCCTAATCGCCCCCCCCCCTCACCACCAACACACCAATACTCGTTATTTAAACGCCCAGAACTAAGGAGGCACAGTCTGCATTGCATTAATGGCATCTCAGTCAAGAGTAAGTAATGCAACGCGAGTGGTTTTCATTTCAACAAAAAGTGTCCGTGTCAAAATAACAGTTGGGATTTGGCATGCAGCATTATTGCAGCATGTCCTATGAACACTTAACGTGACATTTTATTCAAACCAATCCAGGAAACGGACCTACCAACAAATCTCACCGCCCTCCCACCCCCACTGTTATGTTTCATTATGCAATTTCGAAAGATCTGCCGTAGCTACAACGTGTACCCGTTGATGTTAGCGGAACAACAATATAACGCGAAACATATACAACTTACAATTGGCAACGATCCGAGCACTGGCCCTACTTCGTAGCAGAGAGAACGCTATGTATAATTAATCAGTGTTATCAACACACTTGTGTGCACATGTAACAAGCCCTCATCTCCACCCACGGCTGAATGAGGGCGTCCGCTTGCCTCGCGTGCGGCGGGGTGGTGGAGTTTGGACATACTTTACCACGCTGGGTCAGCACGGCTTGGTGAAGGCTGGCAGCAGAGTAGACAATGGTAGAGTACACCATACAAATTATACTGCACCGCGCCTCATATCTATCGCATAGCGGCCTCCCGCGGCTCATAATCAACGGCAGGGCTCAACGTTCGCGCAACTCCCCGAGCTCGTCACGCTCGTTCCGGCTGGTTCAGTCACATGAGGTCCCCCCCCCCCCGCTACTAAGCGCCACGAGAGAACACGCGCTAAATGCCATGGGATTGTGAAGGATCTTGTGACACCGGGCAAGACCCCCTTTCTTTAAAAGTCTCACGGAATCGCAAAAGCGGCTTTAAATTAATGCTAGAGTCCAGCCGCGCGCTCGTGAATTCGCACGGATGGGGCTTTTGCGCGCGTGGCCTTTGTCACAAATGTCCAATTTTTTTACTCAAATATATATAATTTTTTTCTTTATAAAACTGGCAAATCCCTCGAGATGGGTGGGACGTATCTGAGTGTCCAAGGGAGGCGATCACGTAATGACCGCGAGTACAAAATGTAGGTTTCCCTCGCTCGCGCTTTTCACGAGGTAGATGCATTCCATAAAAAAAATGGGGGGCGCGGTGGGGGGTGCGCACAAAGCGAAACCGCACGAGACAGATACGCCTATTAGGAAGCCAATGGAGCCATGCACTTTTAAATCAACACGAGATTGAAAACGAATTTCTATAGAAGTGTTTTTTTCTGTTTAGTGTATTGCCCGTCCCCCGCGCCACCGATCAGCACGGTTGGCTACGTACGGTGCGAAAGAAGGTAAACATACGGACACAAACAGTGCTGTCGAAACTACAACCTTTAGACGGTACGTGTTCACCACTTTTTTATTTTATTTTTTCTAACAAATCCAGATATGTTTCGATTTAAAGCTTTCGTGACTGCAGGGATTCATCTTCTTTGTTATTTCGGTAAAGTCACGTAGAAGGGAAATAATAAAATAATAAAAATAGAACATAATAAAATAATTCTCACGGCGTTTCGGCCACAACGCAAGCAAGCAGCCGTCCTCAGGTGAAGAACGGTTTTTCCGACAGACCTGTTCTTCACCTGAGGATGGCTGCTTGCGCTGTGGCCGAAATGTCGTGAGAATAATTTAATAATATTTTATTTTAATTATTTTATTATTTCCCTTCTACGTGACTTTACCGAAAGAACCAAGAAAATAAATCCAGATATGTTTACGCAAAGTCGCGCAAAGATCGTGCGCAGTCAAGGCCGTTCCCGCGTGAGCACCACTCCGACTTGCACCTTGCCCACCCTTCCGCTCACTCCGGGGTTCGTTCCGGGGCTCCGTGTCAAAACGTGTCGCGTCTCCGCGTCTTCTCGCAAGTGCGCGCGGCCCACACTCTGTCGAGTGAGAAATCACGGCCAATGCAATCGACGCGGCGACGGAGCGTCGATTGCATCTCCCTGTCTCTAGGGTAACAACGCAAGCGGAATTGCAGCCGTTTTTTCTGCGACTTCAGGACGTTCCAGATATCTGGTGACCCCCAATTAATTGTCCCCGAATATATATATTTGCAAATAAATGTTATTCCTTTGCATGTTAATTTCTGTTTAAAAATAAAACTTACTTTGAAAAAAATCTATTTTATTAAGTTTTATATAATTAAATGGGGGGGGGGGGGGTGGTCACAAGACATCTGGACCACGCTGTAACATCAGTCATACGAGAGGAGAATAAGACGAAGCAGAACCCTCCATGGCGTGTCGTGTAAGAGAAGAGAGAGAGAGAGAGGAATCGTCCGTGGGATCTTTTAAATTCCGCACTCAGGACTCGCCTTCCTAACCTCGCGCTACCCTCGTTTTCATTGTGGTGGGATAGCTGATACCGGTACAGTACAACTTAAACGCATTACAGTATATATATTGCTTCATTTCATTTTTGTGTACGAGCGCTTTGTTACACTTATGTGAACTGCGCATTTTTTTTTTTTTACAAATTAATATCGATTGGTATTGATTGAATCTCATAAATAAACGTTGCACGCCGCTGGATCACGCGAGGCATTTTCTCGAGTCTACCCACATATTTTACTGGGATGGAGAGTTTGATCCTTGCTTCGTGAGTCCTGTAGAGCAAGGGGTCCCCAACCCCCGGGCCATGGACCAGTAGCGGTCCGTGGCCTGTTAGGAACCGGGCCGCACAACAGCAGGAGGTGAGAGCGGTGAGTCCGTGTGTGTACACACTCTACACACCGCGTAGTGGTGAGCGGTGAGTCCGTGTGTGTACACACTCTACACACCGCATAGTGGTGAGCGGTGAGTCCGTGTGTGTACACACTCTACACACCGCATAGTGGTGAGCGGTGAGTCCGTGCGTGTACACACTCTACACACCGCGTAGTGGTGAGCGGTGAGTCCGTGTGTGTACACACTCTACACACCGCATCGTGGTGAGCGGTGAGTCCGTGTGTGTACACACTCTACACACCGCATCGTGGTGAGCGGTGAGTCCGCGTGTGTACACACTCTACACACCGCATAGTGGTGAGCGGTGAGTCCGTGCGTGTACACACTCTACACACCGCATAGTGGTGAGCGGTGAGTCCGTGTGTGTACACACTCTACACACCGCGTAGTGGTGAGCGGTGAGTCCGTGTGTGTACACACTCTACACACCGCATAGTGGTGAGCGGTGAGTCCGTGCGTGTACACACTCTACACACCGCGTAGTGGTGAGCGGTGAGTCCGTGCGTGTACACACTCTACACACCGCGTAGTGGTGAGCGGTGAGTCCGTGTGTGTACACACTCTACACACCGCGTAGTGGTGAGCGGTGAGTCCGTGTGTGTACACACTCTACACACCGCGTAGTGGTGAGCGGTGAGTCCGTGTGTGTACACACTCTACACACCGCATCGTGGTGAGCGGTGAGTCCGTGTGTGTACACACTCTACACACCGCATCGTGGTGAGCGGTGAGTCCGTGTGTGTACACACTCTACACACCGCATAGTGGTGAGCGGTGAGTCCGTGTGTGTACACGCTCTACACACCGCATCGTGGTGAGCGGTGAGTCCGTGTGTGTACACACTCTACACACCGCATAGTGGTGAGCGGTGAGTCCGTGTGTGTACACGCTCTACACACCGCATCGTGGTGAGCGGTGAGTCCGTGTGTGTACACACTCTACACACCGCATAGTGGTGAGCGGTGAGTCCGTGTGTGTACACGCTCTACACACCGCATCGTGGTGAGCGGTGAGTCCGTGTGTGTACACACTCTACACACCGCATAGTGGTGAGCGGTGAGTCCGTGTGTGTACACACTCTACACACCGCATCGTGGTGAGCGGTGAGTCCGTGTGTGTACACGCTCTACACACCGCATCGTGGTGAGCGGTGAGTCCGTGTGTGTACACACTCTACACACCGCATAGTGGTGAGCGGTGAGTCCGTGTGTGTACACGCTCTACACACCGCATCGTGGTGAGCGGTGAGTCCGTGTGTGTACACACTCTACACACCGCATAGTGGTGAGCGGTGAGTCCGCGTGTGTACACACTCTACACACCGCATAGTGGTGAGCGGTGAGTCCGCGTGTGTACACGCTCTACACACCGCATCGTGGTGAGCGGTGAGTCCGTGTGTGTACACACTCTACACACCGCATCGTGGTGAGCGGTGAGTCCGCGTGTGTACACACTCTACACACCGCATAGTGGTGAGCGGTGAGTCCGCGTGTGGCCCGCCCCCATTTTTTCTTTTTATTATTCACCACTTCCGTCCGCGCCTCTTCCCCGCACTGCGCACTCGTCTCGGTCACAGTGTTGGTGAGCCCACAAGCTGCTAGCCCCTAGTAGCCAACATGAGTAAAAAAAACAAACGTCGCTGGAGAGCTTCTTTGAAAAGGGGGAAAGACACAATGCCGAACGCCCCCTCCCCCGCCCCGGTCCGTGAAAGAATTGTCTTCCACGAAACCGGCCCCTGGTGCCAAAAAGTTTGGGCACCGCTGCTGTAGATCAATTCCCGTGCTGAGTCTGCCAGGAGCGCGGTGCAACGAACGGTTTGCGCGCATGCCCTGCGGGACCCCGACGGCCCAAGTTCGATTCCCGCTCACGGCCATCAAACAATTATATCTGAACCACGCATGGGCTTCCCCCGAGGCCGACTCAGCCTCAAATGGGGAGACAAAGGCGACCGAGGCGTGGTGTTGGCCACAGCCGCGCTCCCTCGCGTGGCGTGCGGCGGTCCTCATAGGTGCTCGCTAACAGCGCTTGCCCCAAGTCTGTTAAGCCTAGGCGGGGGGCATCTTTGTGTCTGCGGGAAGGGAAGATGTGTATGGGTATCACCCAGAGGTGGGACAAAGTCATTGTTATGCAAGTCCAAGTCGAGTCGCAAGTCATCAAATTCATGACTCGAGTCTGACTCGAGTCCAAGTCACATGACTCGAGTCCACATCTCATAGGTGGGACAAAGTCATTGTTATTCAAGTCCAAGTCGAGTCGCAAGTTATCAAATTCATGACTCGAGTCTGACTCGAGTCCAAGTCACATGACTCGAGTCCACACCTCTGGTATCACCCCACCCCCCCCAATGGGGAATGAACAACAGAACCCGTCTGTCCCGTGTTGTTATTGCACGAGCCACACTGCCTCCTACTGGGAACAGAAGCAAACAAAACACATCACAAATGTCTCTCTTGGTGCTGTACAAGATAAATGATCTTGACTTCAAGCTTTCGTGACTGCAGGAATTCACATTCTTTGGGTATTTTGGTAGAGTCACGTAGATAGGTTGAAAGAAAATAACAAAAACAAACGAAGAAGAAACAAACCTATCTACGTGACTTTACCGAAAGACCCAAAGAATAAGATAAATTATGATGCAATTTGTTTCCGTTAAAAACAAATTTCACTGAGAAAGGTTTCTTTGCGTGTGTGTATTTTATTTTCAAATGCTGTTTCGCTTTGAAAGTTTTGGTTTGGAAGGAATTTTTCGTTTTACATTTCTTTTTATTATTATTATTATTATTTATTTTTAAATAAAAATTATCCCCTTGCCTTTTATTTTAATTTGGTTTTGTTAAAAAAACAACGCAGACCCAGCGGAGGTTAAAATTGTGCGCGTGCGCGATATCCATAAACAACAAGGAGCACAATTAGTGGGAGTTATGAATTACCACTATTAATTTTTATTTTATAGAAATGTGTCCCTTTACGGATGACAAATGAATGTGCAGGCGAGAGGCAATGTGTCTCATTTTGCATAACAGCCACAGGCGGCAGGCGACTGCATGAGCAGAGACTGATATTGGATGGCAGCAGGCATGGGAACACTCTTGCTAACGGTGCAAAATCAACATCCATGTCTGTTTACAAAACTACGTTCCGTTGCATCGACGTTACAATTGCGCTGCTCTGCTCCGTGAAATTGGAACTATCTCAGTTTTGCATTCTCTATCTTGAGTGTGCTGTGTGTTGTCTTGCGAGGGGCAAGATATTGATCATCTTATTCTATTGCTGTTGTCTTGTACAGCGTTGTGTTTTGCATGAACGAAGCTATATATACATTCATTGTTATCATCATCATCATCTCCTGTCTCTGCCTGCTCCTTCCTTCAGAAGTTTCTAGAGGTGCACAGAGACAGTTGGAAGCACATCATTTCACACGTGGATCATGATGCTCAGGGTTGCCAACTCTGACCGGGAGATGTTTTTTGAAATTAATTATTTTATTTTTAAATATCCTTTTGAAATCTCCCGGCTTGCTTTCAACAGTCACCGCGGATATCGGTGCCAATTCAGAGACTCCCGGCAAATCCGGGATTGTTGGCAACCGCTCGCCATGCTGACAGTATGCAGGCTCCATTTTGGGTTGGCTTCAGAATGATTACGTCACAAGGGTTATTGGGCTGCCCCCCCCCCCCCCCACAAAGGAGGAACTACCGGCTTGATAATTAATTCACTATGTAACACGATTTTTGTTCCTGGGTAGTAAGTGTTATTTACTAATTGCTTATGCCTCAAAAGTACAGAAAATGGCTGTTATACCCCACAAACTTTGCTTTCGTAACCAGGACTTTACGTGAAGGAAAGACACAAATGCACACCACGTTTTCCCATTGAAAATAGGTACATTCCAAAATATCGCGTGCCGTTTCCGTCCGAACAGGTGCTTCACGAACAGTACTTGCCCCGAACGTCAGTGAAGGCTATACGGGGGATCTTTGTCTGTGCGCCAATCTGTGCGTCCGTGCGTGTGTTGAGCGGTGCTCTCAGGGATTAGCTATAGTATGCTATACGAACATTGCTCACTGGGGAAGCACAAAAGGAAGCTCAGGAGGGCCGTCTACATTTGTTGCTGAAAGCTTGAAACTTTCCCCTCCATGGGTTCTGCTGTAATTTGCTTTTCTCCCACGTGTAAACGCTCAATGAATTGACGGGCACTTGCTTCATGTATAGGAGAACCGCAGAGCTTGGGCAATTGGTTGTGCAGCCTCATCGTCTGGCTGGCGTTCCCCGGCTAATTGGTGGTGTCGGCTCATCATCGGGCTGCCGTTCGCGGATATTTGGTGGAGCCAACTTATCGTCTGGCTGGCGTTCCGCGGCTAATTGGTAGTGCTGGCCTCATCATCTGGCTGGCGTTCCTGCTCGTCTATGTTTCCTCATGGTGTCCCTGAGTTATTTTCTCCCTCTCTCTCCGAGAGCGAGTGGATACCGTGTGGCATTGGCGTCGAAGTGTTGTTACACGTCGTCGGAATGATTATTTTTTTTAGTGTAAATATTTGCAGTCGTAATGCGATTTAATGTCAGGCCTTTCCAAAAATCCCAAAAACTGAATTAAAGGTCTCACGACGTTTCGATTGCTTGTTGCAATCGAAACGTCATGAGAATTGTATTGTTTTATATTTTTATTATTTTATTATTTCCCTTCTACGTGACTTTACCGAAAGAACCAAGAATATATATACACCTAGTCGTTCATAAAAGTTGAAGGCGGTACAGTACTATGGTAATAGAGCAAGTGCAGAATCACTGAACCGGAATTGAACTCGCGTCCGCTCGGCTCACAGTGCGAAGTCGCAAAACCGACACCGCTCCCACTGCACACTTTACACACAGCACGTGCTCGTCATTTGTTTCGGTTAAACACTTCGTCTGCTTACAAGAACGTTATCTCTTGGCACTCATTAGAAAGCCCCCCCCCCACCAACGCAATTAGGCTAAAACCACACGTTACACGCAAGTGTTTCCGTCACACACAAAAAAAACAAATTGACATCTCGGACAATGTACAAACGCGTTGCGTAAATAACCCGACTCGAGTAACAGTTTGCATTTCGGATTCACCGCGTCTCCTCGGGACGATTTTGCCGGCTCTGGCCGGCGTTAGGTATTATCTCTGGCTCCAGCAGCTGACGCTGAAGAAGCACCTCATTTGTTTGAGGGTGTGAGGGGGGGCTGGATGGAGCAACGAGGGGGGGGGGGATGTGGTTGGTGCTGTCCTCGTAATTACAGTGGCCTCGCTTGAGGCGGAGTGAGCGGGGACACGGCCGCTTGAGTTATTCTGATCCCCGTGGCGAGAGGAAGAAAGAGAGCGAGCGAGCGAAAAGCGAGAGCTCTAATTAAGGCCAAACGGCCCGAACGCTCTCGCTAATCTGGGCCATTTTTCCACTCTCGTTCTGCCCGGGAGCTCGGTTTCGCTCACCACAAATGCCTTTCTTCTCAACGCCCGAACGCAGGCTTGATGAGGGTTCATGGAATACAGTAGGGCAACTAAACACATTACTTGGTGGCCATGCTGCTTGCTGCTGCTAATGCTGCGTTTTCAGTGTTGAACAAACAACAACAACAATAACTCGAAATATTCGTCAATTACACTGAAAAACAAACATTTCAAGATTGCAGTGATTCTTTTTTTAAATCCATCATACTCTTGCCCCTGTCTACATACGTTTCCCTCTCATCTCACTCTACTCCCCGCCACGTACTCTCCTATCTCTGCCCTCTCATCTCACTCTACTCCACTCCACGCACTCTCCTACCTCTCTCCTCTCATCTCACTCTACTCCCCTCTACGCACTCTCCTACCTCTCCCCTCTCATCTCACTCCACTCCCCTCCACGCACTCTCCTGCCTCTCCCCTCTCATCTCACTCTACTCCCCTCCACGCACTCTCCTACCTCTCATCTCACTCCACCCCCCTCCACGCACTCTCCTACCTCTCATCTCACTCCACTCCCCTCCACGCACTCTCCTACCTCTCATCTCACTCCACTCCCCTCCACGCACTCTCCTACATCTACTCTCTCATCTCACTCTACTCTCTCATCTCACTCTACTCCCCTCCACGCACTCTCCTACCTCTCCCCTCTCATCTCACTCCACTCCCCTCCACGCACTCTCCTGCCTCTCCCCTCTCATCTCACTCTACTGCCCTCCACGCACTCTCCTACCTCTCATCTCACTCCACCCCCCTCCACGCACTCTCCTACCTCTCATCTCACTCCACTCCCCTCCACGCACTCTCCTACCTCTCATCTCACTCCACTCCCCTCCACGCACTCTCCTACATCTACTCTCTCATCTCACTATATTCCGCCGGCAGAACCTCTTACAAAGGCCACAGTTAACCTTCATTCCATGGGAGGTCGCTCCTTCTCGCCTTCTGCTACCGCTGTCTGGAATTCTCTTCCATGTGAAATCCGTGCTATTAAGACTCTGCTCCTGTTCACGTCAAGACTTAATAATTAATTCGTTTGATGTGCATGGAGCTTAAATGTCTTCATTTTAATTGCTTCACGTTCGTGTGAAGCTTCTGTAGATGCGGTAGACTTTCGGCGCTATAATGAATGTAAATTGCCTTGCAGAACGAGCGGCTCGCAATTGCCAAGATTGTGAGTGCAAGGGATTAATTCATCCCATCATCGTATCTGTGGTCGATAAGATGAGTACCACTTTGCAGGGAAGTCAAGCGTTGTCATCCTGTAGGCAAGACATTCACCCCGGTCATAGCAACGTGGAATTTCCACCAATGGCTTATCGGGCTGTGAACGGGCCTATGAGTACCGGTGAAGCAAATCCCTTTGACTCTTCGTTTACATTTGTTTACTTGTGTGCAATAACGCCAGGGAAATAGGGCTGCCCGCTCGACCACGTGGTGTGGGTGGGTGGAGGGGTGGCAGGCGGCTTCGGGGGGGGGGTGTTGGAGCGCTCTCGGGTGGGGCCGTCCCGCGTGACCGAGCGAGCGCGCGCGCGCGGGCGCGGTCGGGTGCGCGCGCGCGGGCCCCGTGATCGGGGGGGGGTGGCGCGAGCCGGGAGAGACGAATGAGATCGGAATGTAAGACGACAGGCGAAGCGCGCGCGCGGAGGCAAACTCTGACGCACGCGCACGCACGCGCGCGCGCACGGACACGCGCACGAGCGCGCGCGCGGCATCGGCGGTATCGGCAGCAGCAGCAGCAGGAGCGACCTGCGTTACGCCACAACGCTCGCTTCGTCTCATTCGCGCCATGCAGATCGCAATCGAGCGGACACAATTACGCTGATTTAGAATAAATAAATAAAGCCATTGTTGCATTCGCGTGAGCAATGCAGCGGTAATATAGCGACGGTTTTTTTTTTCGGGGAGGAACGTGATCAGATAATGTGTTGGCAGGGTTTTCTGTGGTTTTAGAGAAGTAGAAAGCTGCTTCAGCATCTCATGATCATCATGGTAATTGAATAACAACAACATCCCAGACGCAATGCAGGCTTTGAACCAGCGATTTGATTAAACAGTCATCGTTTTAAAGCCAAGAGCGGTTAAACGCAAAGTAAACAAATGCAACGTCCAACGCTTGGGCATAGTTTATATACCGGAGTAAAGAAAGTGAATTATTGCTCAAACGAGCATTGAAGCATCGCTACTCATATCCTGTTAACAGCCCTCAGTCAGTGGTGGAAATTCCACATTACCATGGCAGGGACGAGCGTAAACCAAATGACAACCACTGTTGACTTCTCCACAAAGTGAGACTCATTTCACCAACTCTGGTGGGATAATGGGGCTTAGTCAACCCCCAAAGCAGGATATGAACGTCGCAATCTTCCAGCTGCTCAACCGTTGTGTCGTCTGGCTGGTCTAAAGCATAAATTATAAGTTGACGACGCACACATCTCAAATCGTGCACGACGACTCCTCATTCCGCCGCTTCTCTCCCTCTCGCCGGAGTCACAACGCATTTAAGATTCTCTCCATTTGCGCAATTCCCGATCGATGGCCGGGGTTGTGCAATTTAAGCCGAGGCACGTGGGGGAATTAACAAAACGGTGTTCCACAAATCCTGCATCACCCTCTCCAATCGAGCCGGGCACATTATATGCCCATGCGACTAAAGGGGGGGGGGGGGGGAGAGAATACGAAATTATTACGATTATTGCGGCGCTTATTTAATTACGAAAGCCCGACTGATTCTCAAGACTTACTTTATATTTTAATTTAATCACATATTTCAGGAGGGTCCTTGCCAATTGTTCGCAATAGGAGGCGATGTTGTGACGCGCAATCCCAAATGAGTAATTCGCACGTTCACGTTTCCATCGCTTTTGGCCAACAACAGTCAACACTGGATGTTGTGCGAGCTATGGGGTGACACCCGGAGCAAAAACCTATTTAACAAAAACCCCATTAAAAACCCAATGATAAAACCCATTTAAGGGAATCCACCATTCAGACTCGGGCACCTTTCTTCCACGAAGAAAGGTGCCCGAGTCTGGAAATGAACCCAGCACATTTTTGCTGCGAGGCACACGCGTTACACCGCTGTACTTATCAGACGTGGTTCGGCCTCCCTTGTGGCTTTACTGAGCAGCTTTACTGGGCGAGGGGGCACGCGACCCATACGACCGACGGAGCGAAGTGTTCTTCATTGCAAGGCCCCGTGGGTCTCTGGCAGCCTCTGGTGGTCTATCGTGCGGCCTCCGACAAGTGCCGGATTATCGTAGGAGCACGAGTAGCTGCATATGCTACGGGCAACGCACTTTCAAGGGCCCCGCGCTAAATGCTTTCAAGCTATCAATTCCGGTTCAGTGATTCTGCACTTGCTCTATTGCCATAGTACTATACCGCCTTCAACCTTTACGAACGACTGGGTGTTTATGGCTCGCGATTTGTCGTACGGGAGAATACAGAGTCGGGGGACGGCAAAAAGACCCAACGCAGACACAGAAGAACCGGTTCAGTGATTCTGCACTTGCTCTATTACCATAGTACTATACCGCCTTCAACCTTTACGAACGACTGGGTGTTTATGGCTCGCGATTTGTCGTACGGGAGAATACAGAGTCGGGGGACGGCAAAAAGACCCAACGCAGATACAGAAGAACCATTGACAAACTCTACGGTTGGAAACAAAACAAAAATCCCAATCTTAATAGTGAGGAATCATATTAGAAGGTAATCGGTGTGTTGGCTGACGTTAAACAAACAAACAAAACGCAATTCGGCTCATGGTGGAGCTGGTTGCCCCGCTCACCGCAGCCTAAAGCTACGGTGCCCCACCGCGTCCCCGTTCATCTACACTCGTGGGTGGCTACCCGAGTACCAATTAAATCAAGAAACACTGGCACATTCCTGGCTGCTGTTTGTATGATTATTTATTTCCCCTCCACCCAAAAGTCCCAAGGGGTGGGGGGGGGGGTTGTCTGAACCCTCTTGTATGATCCATAGGCTATTAAAATTCCCAGATAATGGTATTCCCCGAGTAATCCTTTAAGACGTGCGATACATACTTATATGGAGCAGGACTTGATTTATTAACAAGGACGCTGTATATGTTCGGGTCGGGGTCTATTTAGAGTATTACAAAAAAATAGCCCATTCGTTGAATAACCAAATCGTGTGTGTGTGTGTGGGGAGCGGTGGTGTAGCAGTTGGCGCGCTGCGTTACGAACCTGGCGATCTGAGTTCGATTCCCAATCACAGTGATAGCGATTATCTGGGCCTCCCCTAACTCGACTCAGCCTCAAATGAACACCTGGTGCGGTGTGTAGTAAACATCGTCACTGGGGAGACAAAGGCGGCCGGGCGTGATGCTGGCCACCCACCCCCTCGTGTGCCGTGCCGGCCTTCATAGGTGCTACTCGCTAACAGCACTTGCCCCAACAGTCTGTTGAAAGCTTACACGGGCAATCTTTTGTCGGGCCACAGAGGCATCTCTCTCCGTGCCTTGATCTCACATTATGCATGCAGACGAACAAATTGCACGGGGAATGAAGCACCTCAACGCACGGCGTGGATAAGGGGGCGCACGGGGCAGATAGCAGCTCGGCTGACAATTTGCATCTGCACCGGCGAATCCGGCGAGTAACTGAGTCGGTATGAGTGAAAGAGCCACGTGAATCGATGGGAAGTGAATCGGTGAGTGTAGTGAGTGGGTGAATGGGTGAGCGAAAGAGCATGCGAGTGGGTGAAAGGGTGAATGGGTGAAATGGGTGAAATGGGTGGGAGGGTGAGACGGTGAGCGGCTGAGCAGGTGAGCACGTAAGAAGGAAGACGTGCACAAACATTAAAAAACGTGCCCTTGATATTGTTTAGAATATTTGGCTGCTATGAATGTCCACGTGATGAGCCACATCGTCGAGTTATCATTTGTGGCCAGGTCGCTTCGAAAAAATACGCTAATAGCTCAGTGGGCTTCACCTGGTAAAATAATAATAGTTTCAGTTTGTTCGTGTAATTTGTTTACCTTTCCTCCACTTTGCACTTCTACCGTGTGTTTGTGCTGTTTGTTGTTGACATTTTCTGACCCACCCCCCTGCTGGACATTCGTGAAAAAAAGAGCTTCATAGCGCATCGGATTCCTCCAGAATAAATCAAGGTTGCGTTTTTGAATGGGTGAGTGAGTCTAAGAGCAGGTGAGTGTCAGAGCAGGTGAATGTAAGAGCAGGTGAGTGTCAGAGCAGGTGAGTGTAAGAGCAGGTGAGTGTCAGAGCAGGTGAGTGTCAGAGCAGGTGAGTGTAAGAGCAGGTGAGTGTCAGAGCAGGTGAGTGTCAGAGCAGGTGAGTGTAAGAGCAGGTGAGTGTCAGAGCAGGTGAGTGACAGAGCAGGTGAGTGTAAGAGCAGGTGAGTGTCAGAGCAGGTGAGTGTAAGAGCAGGTGAGTGTAAGAGCAGGTGAGTGTCAGAGCAGGTGAGTGACAGAGCAGGTGAGTGTAAGAGCAGGTGAGTGTAAGAGCAGGTGAGTGTAAGAGCAGGTGAGTGTCAGAGCAGGTGAGTGACAGAGCAGGTGAGTGTCAGAGCAGGTGAGTGACAGAGCAGGTGAGTGTAAGAGCAGGTGAGTGTCAGAGCAGGTGAGTGTAAGAGCAGGTGAGTGTAAGAGCAGGTAAGTGTCAGAGCAGGTGAGTGTCAGAGCAGGTGAGTGTCAGAGCAGGTGAGTGTAAGAGCAGGTGAGTGTAAGAGCAGGTGAGTGTCAGAGCATGTGAGTGTAAGAGCAGGTGAGTGTAAGAGCAGGTAAGTGTCAGAGCAGGTGAGTGTCAGAGCAGGTGAGTGTCAGAGCAGGTGAGTGTAATAGCAGGTGAGGGTACGAGCAGGTGAGTGTCAGAGCAGGTGAGTGTCAGAGCAGGTGAGTGTCAGAGCAGGTGAGTGTAAGAGCAGGTGAGTGTAAGAGCAGGTGAGGGTACGAGCAGGTGAGTGTAAGAGCAGGTGAGGGTACGAGCAGGTGAGTGTAAGAGCAGGTGAGTGTCAGAGCAGGTGAGAAGGAAAGACGCGCGCATTGATTAAAAACGAGGGGACATTCGAGTCGTCCGACCAAAGAGGAGGATGATGAGACGGGATCCGTGTCGAACACACGTGGCTGTAAGCCCCACGCCGCCCCACAGTTTAATACTCCTCCCCGAGGCAGGACAAGCGTCAGCTCGCGCTGTGAGGACTCCCGTGGGAGTGGTGGGTGGTGGGAGGGTGGAGGGCTCTGGCACAATCGCACAGGCGAGCCACGGCAGCCAGTAGAGACCCCCCCCCCCAACACAGCCGAACGACCTCCTCCGCCCGCCTCTCGTTTGCTGTCGAGCTGACGTTCAGTAGCGAGAGGGGGGGGGCTGTCGCTGGCTCGTGTGGAAAGTGCGAAACGGTAGCGAGATGTTAACTCCCTCGCCTGGTGTACAAGGAGGTTGTGCGTTCGATCCGCGACCCTGACGCCTGTTGTATATTTGGAGTTTGCGTGCCTCTCTCTCTCACTCTCTCTGTCTTCCCGTGGTCGCGTGGCATTTTCTCCGGGTCTTCTGTTTTTTTGCGTCCATGTTTAGAAGCAGCATCACGCGGTCAGAGTGTTTGGCTGCTCTAAATTCCCACGTGATGAAAGTCGCTTCGTTGCGACGTCATTTGTGATGGCCAGGTCGCTTCTGAAAAAAAGCTTTTTTGCTCAGTGGGCCTCACCTGGTTAAAAGTAAAAGTTTGGTTTTATTTTATTTTCGCTGGTGCCACTCGATATTTGTTGTAACGTCCTGACCCTGTTGCACCAGATGAGACATCTGTGAAAAAAATATCTTTGTAGCTGATCCGATTCATCCTCCAGTAGCAATAAATATTCTGATAATTTGTGCAGTAAATTTGAATAAAATCACGTCCTGCCTATTGGTTACATTTCCAACCAATGCGTTGGGTTTGTTGTTGTTGTTGTTTGTTGTTGTTCTCCATGTCGTTGTCAACGCTTGCGCACCACTGCCAACGCAGTCTTATCAAATGTTGTCTCAGAGCCGCTCTCTGCCAGCCAGGGTCCTGATTCTAAAAGAGCTTAGTCCTTCAAATGATAATACATCTTCTTCTTCTAATAATAATGATTCATAATATAACGAGCAGAGAACCCGTCGTTCTGCAACGGGAAACAGGAGACTACTCTTCATTGTCATGCTCTTCTCACAATCATCATGGACGCAGAGCACCAATCTGCTTTAAATAAAATATAATAATAAAATGCCAAGATAATATGTATTAACACGTCGGCTTTCGCGACCAATATCATCCATAAGAGGTTTTTTTGGGGATTAGATCGCGTAAATATATAAATGTGTCGTTAAAACCCGCCACCACCCGACACAGCCAACTAGTAAGGGTTGTCACGTAAACAGAACGTGGCCAATTCGTCACTAGTACAGCACTAGTGTATAGTGTAGTGTATAGTGTAGTGTATTGTAGTGTAGTGTATCGTGTAGTGTATAGTGTATTGTAGTGTAGTATACTAGGACAGCACTAGTGCATAATGTAGTGTATTGTGTATAGTAGTGTATAGTGTAGTATACTGTATAGTGTAGGGTATCGTGTAGTGTATAGTAATATATTTCATAGTGTAGTGTATAGTGTAGTGTATAGTAGTGTCGTATATAGTGTAGTGTATAGTAGTGTATAGTGTAGTGTATAGTGTTGTGTATAGTAGTGGAGTGTATAGTGTAGTGTATAGTAGTGTATAGTGTAGTGCATAGTGTAGTGTATAGTAGTGATGTGTATCGTGTAGTGTATAGTAGTATATTTCATAGTGTAGTGTATAGTGTAGTGTATAGTAGTGTCGTATATAGTGTAGTATACTAGTACAGCACACCGGTGTGTTGGAGAGCCAAGCCACAACATTTACAATCTGAGTACGACGTTTCGCCAGTAATTACAGCTATCTTCATCAAACCTCTATTATAATATGTATTGTGAGTTTTTTAAACATATTTTCTCGAGGATTTAAAATAGCATTCTGGTCAATGAATTACGTGAATAGGATTTCAAATAAACTGCGTCATTCTTCCGTATTTGTTACTACCATCTCTTTGGTGTCGTTATCTAAAATTGTTGTTGTTGTGGTTATTACGCGTATTTTTCCCAACGTCTTCTTGTGCCAATTCAAATCAATTTTATTTGTCCCATTTATCAGGTTACCCGGCGAGTTACAGAGGCAACGGCCCCGCATCCATTAACAGTAGAGTTATTGTTCAACTGAAACTATAAAAAAATATATAAACGATTCTTATTTTAGCAGGTAAGGCCCACTGAGCTGTATAGCTCTTTTTTCAGAAGCGACCTGGCCACAAATGATAGCCCAATGAAGTGGCTTATTACGTGGAATTTTATAGCAGGCAAACACTCTCCTCTAAACACGCCTTTCTCAATGTAGAGTGAAAAACCGGAGGACCCGGAGAAAAATCCACGCGACCACGGGGAAAGAGAGAGAATGAGAGAGACACGCATACTTCAAAAAAACAACAGGCGTCGTCAGGGTCAGAATCGAACCCATGTCCTCCTGCACACCAGGCAAGGGGAGAGGAACCCAACCAGCAGCCAGCCAGGAAACTCGAAGCATCGATTGGTTTTAATATAAGTATGATGATTATTTGGATGCTTCCATTGTGCATTGGTTATCGCACTGGGCTTGCACTCCAGAGTTCGCTAGTTCAATTTAATCTCCCGGTACGGTCGTTAAAAAACGGCGTGCCTTTCTTAAATATCCCCCAACCACCTCTGCAAGCCTAGAAGTACAAATGGATACAACCGCGGGTAGTAGATTGGCAGTTTAACACGTGTAGGCTTTCGCGACCGATATTATTCATAATAAACGTTTTTGGGTTAGATCGCGTTATTTATAAATGTGTTGTAACCCTCCACCACCCGACACGGGCTAGACAGTAAAAAAAAGTGTCACGTTTACAAAAAACAAATAGTTCACTACTTTAGCCCACCGGTGTGTTGAAGAGTGAATCAACATCATTTACAGTTTTTGAGTACGACGTTTCGCTGGTAATTACATCATCCAGCATCATCGGGCAATTTGCCAGAATGGTGAAGCCCTCCACTTGCTCCCGGTCTTAAATAGAGCAGCAGCACGGTGACGTCATCATTTAACCCAATCTGGTGCAGTGAGTATGAGTAGATTGCAGAGGTGGGACAGTCATTGTTATGCAAGTCCAAGTCGAGTCGCAAGTCATCAAATTCATGACTCGAGTCTGACTCGAGTCCAAGTCATATGACTCGAGTCCACATCTCATAGGTGGGACAAAGTCATTGTTATGCAAGTCCAAGTCGAGTCGCAAGTCATCAAATTCATGACTCGAGTCTGACTCGAGTCCAAGTCACATGACTCGAGTCCACATCTCATAGGTGGGACAAAGTCATTGTTATGCAAGTCCAAGTCGAGTCGCAAGTCATCAAATTCATGACTCGAGTCTGACTCGAGTCCAAGTCACATGACTCGAGTCCACATCTCATAGGTGGGACAAAGTCATTGTTATGCAAGTCCAAGTCGAGTCGCAAGTCATCAAATTCATGACTCGAGTCTGACTCGAGTCCAAGTCACATGACTCGAGTCCACATCTCATAGGTGGGACAAAGTCATTGTTATGCAAGTCCAAGTCGAGTCGCAAGTCATCAAATTCATGACTCGAGTCTGACTCGAGTCCAAGTCACATGACTCGAGTCCACACCTCTGGTAGATTGGCAGGTTGTGTGTGGTGTCGTAGCGTATGTATGCATGAACTTATTTCGCATTGTACGCGGCCGAACGACCGTGCTAATCGGAGCAAACGGTAGGGTCAAGTGTGGGTCCTCCCGCCTTTGCCAAGACGTCTGGTCGGCGTGGAAGAGTAGACCTAAGTACCTCTTAAAGGGTCTCTCTCTAGAGCTCCGTCGGGTGGAGACCCTTCTGCCAGCGGTGGCGTGAGTAAGGCATTGCCAGGCCCGCACCTTCACCTTTAATTTTCATTCTTCATTTGAATAAGAGTCACAAGTTTGGCCAATTATTTAAAAGGTTTTTTTTCCAGCGTGAGAGGAATGGGAAGCACCCAGAGGAAACACGAATTGGATAACAGCAGACCGTCTTCTTGGTTCTTTCGGTAAAGTCACGTAGAAGGGAAGTAATAAAATAATAAAAATAAAACATAATAAAATAAGTCTCACGACGTTTCGGCCACAACGCAAGCAGCCGTCCTCTTCACCTGAGGACCAAGAAGATGAATCCCTGCAGTCACGAAAGCTTTAAATCGAAATTTAAGAGTCACACGTTTGGCCAATTATTTAAAAGGTTTTTTTTTCCAGCGTGAGAGGAATGGGAAGCACCCAGAGGAAAAACTAATTGGACAACAGCAGACCGCTCAAGTAAATGACAACTTAGGCCACACACCTACTTGTTCTACTGCCCCCTACAGGTCTCCTCGTAGCATTGCAAGTGGGTGTCTTGGAGGTCCATCCGCCACCACTCCAATTTGCAATGCAGGTATGCGCGCCATTGGACTCATAAAAGTAACGATTCAAACACATTTTCGTTATTGTGGGAGCTACGTCGCATAAAAGTGAATTCCTGCTCAAACGACCAGTGAGGCTTTGGTTGCTCATCTTAAATAATAAAAACTAAACGATGTTGTACTTTACCAGGTAAGGCCCATTGAGCTATAGAGCTCATTTTCAGAAGCGACCTGGCCACAAATGATAGCTCAACGACGTGGCTTTTGTGGAAATGTATAGCAGCCAAATACTTTAAACGCACATTTCTAACTGTGGAGAGATAAACC
Source organism: Lampetra planeri (assembly GCF_965212315.1). Lineage (NCBI taxonomy): Eukaryota > Metazoa > Chordata > Hyperoartia > Petromyzontiformes > Petromyzontidae > Lampetra > Lampetra planeri. Next base: position 6,783,181 of record NC_136144.1, on the reverse strand, counting down.
GGAGGACCCGGAGAAAGATCCACGCAATCGCTGCGAGAGAGACATGCAAACTCCAAATATACAGGTGTCAGGGATCGGGATCGAACCCACGACCATCTTGTATACCTGGCGAGGTAGTTAACATCTCGCCACCGTGGCGCCGTGCAGATCCAGTGGTGGAATTCCCCACGTTCCAATGGCAGGGGACGAGTGTCATCAATTGGGACAGCCACTGTTGACTGCTCGACAAAGTGGCATTCGTTGTATCGATTCTGGAGGAGGGATGTGATGGTGCTGACTCAACTCTCCCAAGAGTCAGGATTCGCAATCGCAACCTTCCGATGGGCGGGGTCATCGTGCGTCGTGAAAAGCAATTTACGAGAGTGCACATTTTTATACGTGGGTTTCCACGTGCTTGCCCGCGATGCATTTCATTCGTTTTGTTTAATCAATCGTCTCGTGACTCGTGATTTATTTTTGGGGTGCACTTTAATACGCGGCAGCGATGCTCGCGCGCGCGCAACTAAGTGCCCCGCAAGAGGCCACTAAACGTCCAAAATCAGGCTTATTAGGGACCAACCTGCACAACTAACCTCGACTTATTCTGGGCTAGGGGCCCCCTCGGGAAGGTGGGGGGGGACAAAAAACACCGACATATCCTCATAAAACACGGCGGCAGCTGACGCCGGTGACAAGCCCAATGCGTCAGCCGGGCCCTAGAAAGCAGCCACGGGGCACACGTTGTGGGGCTATTAACGAGACGCAAATTTAAGGAGCGTTTCACACAAATTTTTTTAATGGATGCGGCCCGCGCCCGGATTTACGACGAGGGCGCAAGTGGAATTTTCGGTGACCCGTCAAATGACTCCGGCTCAATATGAGCAAATGGGCAAAATGATGGAAATCACCATCAACGCCCGCGGGCTTTAATGAAGGGAGATGGGATTTGACCCAGCCAACCGGTGAAATGCGTTCCCTCGGCAGGCGAGCGAGATAATCGGTGGGACACCGGCCCGCTCGCAGTAATCGTGGCGTTTCCGCACGGCCGGCTCCGGGTTTCACGGCGATGTATGTGAGCTTCCGTGATGAGACGAAAGGCAAATCCACGAATAATGATTTTAGACTGTGAATTAAACTCAACAATCGTTTTCATTTTATTTTACCAGTTGAGGTCCACTGAGCTATATAGCCACAAATTCTAGCTCAACGAAGTGGCTTATCACGTGGACATTTGTAGCAGTCAAACACTGAACGCGTGATGTCCATTCTAAATGTGGAGGGAAAAACCGGAGGACCCGGAGAAAAAAAATCCACACGACCACGGGTAGAGAGAGACAGGCAAACTCCAAAATATACAGGCGTAAGGGTCAGCATCGAACCCGCGACCTCCTGCACACCAGGCGAGGTAGTTAACATCTCGTCACAGCGGCTCCCCTTTACATGGGAGAGGCAACCGGAGTGCCCAGAGGAAACCTGCGCGCGTACGAGAGAATAACACGAGCAAATAACATTCAGCACGAGTAGGTGATCAACTCGCTTGACGCACTGTCAACTATCGGCAACCGTGCAACTGCGAGAGGGGTGCGGAGGTGTCACCCAGAGCAATCACTGCGCGATACGCCAACCCCGCGTGCACAGTGCTGGACTATATGTGTGCGCCTTCCCAGACGACGCGAGCAGGAACAAAACCCGAGCTGAGTTACGGAGCCTGGCTGCCAGAGAGCGGCTCTGAGACAACACATTTGGTGAGACTGCGTTGGCAAGCGTGAACCAAACAACAGAAAAAACAACAACAGGACACAATAGTCGCACGTGACTTGCCGGGCAGTGTCTCTTCTTCGCTGCACATATTTGACTGCCCGGCGATGTCTTACTCTCTGGACATTCACCCAGTGTCGATGTCTATTAAATCGACGTATATATATGACTCGTGTTCTTTGTAGCGCGGTGTTATTGACACGCGCGTTTTGTTTTAGCTCTGAGAGACAGAGACCCTGCGCCCGAGCACAGACCCAGCGTCGTCAACACATGGGGCGCGGCAAAATAACATTTCCACAAAGACAAAGATCCTCCGTATATGAGAATAGGTTTTTTCCCCTTTTTTCTGGAAACAAAATAGGCGTTAAAATGTTAAAAGACAAAACTGAAACCTTTTACAAGGAATCAACGTGTTCTTCCGTTTAGCCTGAAGAGACTGTTGGGGCAAGTGCTGTTAGCGAGCACCTATGAAGGCCGGCACGGTAGACGAGGGGGTGGGTGGCCAGCACACACATTCACATACAGGTGCGCTCATATGTAACACAAAGACAAAGAACCCCCGTATAGACTTAACAGACTGTAGGGGCAAGTGCTGTTAGCGAGCACCTATGAAGGCCGGCACGGCACACGAGGGGGTGGGTGGCCAGCACACACATTCACATACAGGTGCGCTCATATGTGACACAAAGACAAAACTCCCCGTATAGCCTTAACAGACTGTAGGGGCAAGTGCTGTTAGCGAGCACCTATAAAGGCCGGCACGGCACACGAAGGGGTGGGTGGCCAACACCACGCCCGGCTGCCTTTGTCTCCCTAGTGGCGATGTTTACACATCGCACCAGGTACTCATTTGAGGCTGAGTCGACCATATGTGACACACACACACACATACAAAGGACGTGCATACACATATACATACAAAGCTGTAGACTATTCACGCATGCACCATCTTCAATGTATATATGCTGGCAACAGAGTGGGGCAATTGGGGGGAAAAAAATCTAAAAGATGAGCGGCTGAGAATCAATGAAAGTTAGTGGCTCTTAATCTACTGCGACTTTACCCAGTGACGCAATATAACCCGTTCTCTGAAAACACACACACAACGAGAAAGATCTCCCGTGTAGCCTTTCACAGCCTAAGGGGCAAAGTGCCGTTTAGCGAGCACGCGCGATGAACACAAACTCACTTTCACAAAACGCGCAGTGCTACGCAGCACTGTGTTGCTATGAAGAAGCGCCGTTGCCCGAAACGTCGCTTGTTTTATATATTTCCGTTGAGGCCACGGTGTTATTGACGAATGTGCTGAGGTGTGTACATACACACATGCTGACTAAACCACACACACAGAGTGGTAGAGAATGTTTCCCACATTTTGGAGGGGGGAGGAAACTACAACTGATCACACTTTAATAATTATAGTCGAAATATAATTGGAATTGAATTCAAATGGTGGCGTATTTACTTAACGAATGACAATCACCATTCGCTTCATTGGGCAATATTTAAGCAAGACGCACGTAACCTGCAATTGAAACGCGCCTCTGATAACGTTGCGTAAAATAAGACGCGGCCTTTGACGCGGGCGCGCGCTGAATGATGCAAGCAGCAAACACACTGAGACGCAGAGACAACAACAACAACAACCATAACCGCAGCTCGCCACTAAGTGGCGGCGACGTCACCACGACGCTCGTGCCAGGCTAGGTGCACCTCGAGGCGCACGCACGCACCCACACGCGCGCGCGCACACAGCTTACTCTCGCGATATCAACACATTAAAAAACAACAACAACAACAACGTGTCTCTTCGCAAGGTCATTGAACGTCACAAGGTCACGTCACAATCGCAATGTTACTCACAACAACAACAACAATCCGGAGCACATCGCCGTCAAACTTACTGATATCTCCAGCCCCCAAAATCCATGGAGCACGTTTTATGGGAGGTGGGGGGAGGAGGAGGAGGAGGAAGGAGGGGTGGTTATTTTCTGTCGCTACTTTCCAAGCACGGAATCTCACTCGCGAATTAATCTTATTCGCTCCGCTCCCCACGGCTTACAAATCGTGGCTAAGGTGGCATCCGCCAGAGGCGAGCGAGACGCCAGCAAAGCGCAGCTCGTTCTCTCTGTTTCTCTCCCGCGTTCTCTCTCCTCTCGCTCGCTCGCTCTCTCCTGCGGCCGCAGCTCCTCTCTCTGCCCTCGCCGGGAGGAGCAGGTGGGGTGGGGGATGGAGAGAGAAGATTCAAGCGACTTCGGCTGCTCGATTCCTCGGATGCCGTGACGCTCCTCCCTCGCTTCCCACCGTTCCAATCGCGCTCGCGTACGTCTGCGAACGCGCGCCACACCAATTTCACTGACCCCCCCCCCCCCGATGCTTCCCACTCCCCTCCACCGGCTCCCCCCTCCTTCCCACTCCCCCACCCCTCCCCTTCACCCTCCCCACCCACCCAACCTTTCGCTCCGTGCTGCTTTCCCATCCGTGCCCTTATCTATTCACAGCCTCTCGCGCCCCCCCCCACACATTCACTCCGTAAACCTCCATCAGTCTAACACCAGCCAAACGTAATTAGTTATAGTAGACGTCATGTAAGCCTTGCACACGCTGTTGGGGCCGGGAGCTGTTAGGGAGTATCTCAGGTGAACACGTGTAGGCTTTCGCGACCAATATTATTCGTAATGAAGGTTTTTTTTTGTTTGGGTTAGATCGCGTAAGTATCAATGTGTCGTGAACCCTCCACCACCCGACACTTAAAACAACCCGCCAGCGAGTGACTCCTTCAGTACCTGGTTTGTCCAGAAGGGGTTGGCCAGCACCCCACGCGCGGCCACCTTTGTCTCTCCTTTACACGCCACACGAGGAACTCACTTCGAGGACCCGTTCCGATATTTGTCACCGACGTTAACTGCGAACATGAGTCGTGCTTGGGTCGTCGCAGGGTTCATAGCGCACTGCGCTAACCACTGCACTACCGCTCCCCATACACACACACACACACGTTTACACACAAAGACAAAGATCCCCCGTATAGCCTAAACAGACTGTAGGGGCAAGTGCTGTCAGCGAGCACCTATGAATGCCGGCAGGGCACACGAGGGAGTGGTTGTCCAACACCACGCCCGGCCGCCTTTGTCTCCCTAGTGGCGATGTTTACACACCGCACCAGGTACTCATTTGAGGCTGAGTCGACCTTGGTGAGAGGCCCAGGACCGGTTCAGAAAATCGTCACCGGTGTTGACCGTGAGCGAGAATCGAACCCGGGTCGTCAGGTTCGTAGCGCTAACCGCTGCACCACCGCTCCTTCCCAGCGATTATCCTCTCCGTGGCGACTGCTCGGTAAATCAGAAGTGGAACCTAAGGGATTGGCATCATAGGAGGAAACACCGCAAATGCAATTGTTTGGCAAGTCGACTGCAATTGTGTGGACGCCCCGCGCACCCTGGACTCGTGCGTCCGGTTCACCCCTCGCGCTCCACGAACCGATCTCGGTGACCTGGCCAAAAAGATGAAAGCTCAACGAAGTGACTGCTTATCACGTGGCAATGTTTGGCAGCCAAATCCTCGAGAGCGCGTGATGTTGATTCTGAGTGTGGAGGGAAAGAATCGGAGGACCCTGAGAAAGATCCACGCAACCACGGGGAGAGAGAAACGCAAACTTCAAGTATACAGGCGTAAGGGTCAGCATCGAACCCACGACCTCCTGTATACCAGGCGAGGTAGTCAACATCTCCTAGCCACCGTGATGATGATGATGATAGTGAGAGACACGCAAACTCCAAATATACAGCAGGTGTCAGGGTCGGGATTGAACCCACGACCTCCTGTACACAAGGCGAGGTAGTTAACATCTCCTAGCCATAGTGATGATAGTGAGAGACACGCAAACTCCAAATATACAGCAGGCGTTAGGGTCGGCATGGAACCCACGACCTCCTGTATACCAGGCGATGTAGTCAACATCTCCTAGCCACTGTGATGATGATAATGAGAGACACGTAAACTCCAAATATACAGCACGCGTCAGGGTCAGCATCGAACCCACGACCTTCTGCACACCAGGCGAGGTAGTCAACATCTCATAGCGATCGTGATGATGATGATGATAGTGAGAGACACGCAAACTCCAAATATACAACAGGCGTCAGGGTCGGGATTGAACCCACGACCTCCTGTATACCAGGCGAGGTAGTAAACATCTCACCACCGTGGCACTACAACCGGACCGTGCTTCGGGAAGGCCTAGGATCCAGGCCCCCCCCCGCCCCCGCTAAGTGGGACTCACGCAAACGACGCACTCGAGCGAAAGCGACGGAGTGAGCGCGGGCGCGGAGTGGATTATATCCCGGAGAGAGAGAGAGAGACAGAGAGAGGGAGAGAGGAGAGACAGAGAGAGAGAGAGAGGAGAGAGAGAGGAGAGAGAGAGGAGAGACAGAGAGAGGGAGGACTGAGCCGAGAGTGACATTTTTTTGACCGTGAGTACTAAATGCGCCCTGACAGTCATCTGATCTCCAGTGGTTAAGCGTGCGTGCGAGAGAGAGAGAGACAGACAGACAGACAGAAGGTGACGCTTTACGGAAATTTGCGCAGCCTTCGTTGAATAAGGGGTGGGGGGTGGAGCGCGTATTTTGTAACGGGTTGTGTCAAAGCCGGCGACAGATTTCATTTAAAACACACGCTTTAACCGAGTTATTGGGGGCAAGTGCTGTTAGCGAGCAGCGCACCTCCGTAGGCCGGCACGGCACAGGAGGGGGTTGGTTGGCAAGCCACACGCCCGCTCCGCCTTTGCCCCCCCCGAATACCGCTGTTTACACACTGCAACGGGTGGTCATTTAAGGCTGAGTCGACCTGGGAGAGGCTCCGTGTGCCACTGACGTTGGCGCCGGAGCGGGCACCAAACTCGGGTCGCTGGGTTCGTAGTTGCAGTGCGCTAACCAATGCGCTACCTCCTCTCCCCACTCAAGACACGTGCGCACTCTCACGAAACGTTGGCTGTAAACTGACTGGCCGACTGTAACCCACTACGCATTGCGGGGGGCTGGGAGCAGTGCAGGATTATCTTCGTAGCACGAGTATCTACATATGCAGGTACGAGCCCCGCACTTTCAAGGGCCCCGCGCTAAATGCCTTCAAGCTATCAATTCCGGTTCAGCGATTCTGCACTTGCTTTATTACTAAAGTACTACACTGCCTTCAGCTTTTCTGAACGACTGGGTGTTTAAGGTTAGCGATTTGTCGTATTATCTGGCTGTATATCAAGTGAAATTACTTTCCTATGCAAGTAAAAAAATTCGTGATTTCATAATTGTGTGTTTTGTATTTATTTAGGGTCCCTTTATAACATATTCTACAGGCCCCGCTCTAGCTTAATCCGGCACTGCCGTTGTCCTGATGTCCGTCTCAAGACGGTTCTCTATCTCTGTGCGTGGGTGGCTTCACTCGTGGTGCGCAAAACGAATGCGATTCTTGAACATCACCAAGCCCATGCAGATGGCTCTACACAATGCCTCTAAATTCTAATGACTGTGATCCCAGCAGCAGCCACGGCGTCTCGTGCACTGACCCATCAGCGCTGCCAAATACCGAAACTGGAATTCGATCGTGAATATTTAATTTATTCATTTCAACTCTTCCACAGAAATGCGCGAATGTGATGTGGGGGGGGGTAGGCAGCGGTGTTTCGGAATAAAATATCGTGAATGGCACTTGCAAACGGTGTAAGTGTGCATTTGTATGTATGAATGTGTGATGGTGCAGCGGTCAGCGTGGGGAGTGGTAGTGCAGCGGTTAGCGCGCTGCGCTACGGACCCGGCCACCAATGTTCAATTCCTAACGCCAGTGACGATCATCCGAACCGGTGCTGGGCCTACCCTAGGTCGACTCAGCCTCAAATAAGCACCCGGGTGCTGTGTGTAAATATCACGACGATGGAAGACAAAGATGGCCCGGCGTGGTGCTGGCCACCCACCCCCTCGTGTGCCTGCCGGCCTTCATAGGTGCTCGCTAACAGCACTTGCCCCAACAACCTATAAAGACTATACAGGGGATCGTTGTTTTTTGTGCCCGTGCAATAGCGTGTTCAACCAGTTACAATAAAATCTACCCATTAGTAAAAAAAAAAGTCATTTGATGCTCGAATTAGCATCGATTCATTGGTGCTGATATCCCGTTTACAGCCCTGCACGGTTCGTGGTGGACATTGGGCACTCGCATGGCAGGAGCGAGTCTATCCAGAGGCCAACCACGGTTGACTTGTACGCAAATAGCTAGTTACTCATTGTATTGACCCCCATATGAATGATGGGTCGAGTCAATCCCCCAGCACGGATTTGAACTCGCGCGACCTTCCGATCGAGAGTCAGCTCGCTCGGCCGCTGGGCCACCGCGTATCCACTTAAGAAATCAGGCCGAAGCAATTCGCCCGTCATTTAATTGAAATTACAAAGAAAATTGAGGGTGGGGTGGGGAGGGGAGGGCTTTCATTCCGTCACTTTAAACGTGCTGCCGGCTCCCAGCAGTGAGCGCTGCGAGGTCACGGCTCCGTAACCAGCGACAGCCGGGGCCACCCTCTGCCTCCTCCTCCTCATCACAAGCAGCCTCTCGCGCTCTCCCGCGGCAAAAGTCACCTTGCCGAGAAAGCCACGAGCCGTCAAAGCCCATCAACTCACCCAGCGCAATTAAACACAACGGACGCCGGCACACGACACGTGACTCGCCCCCCCACCCCACCCCACCTCCACGTAGTGCTGATGAACACCGCCCACGTGTCTCTCTCGACGGCTGACTCCACCACACCACGGCAACCGCTGACGCCAAAAGCCACCGTGACGATGGCACCACAGCGAATGGTACGATGGAAGTGAACGACGGAATCGCTTCCGTGACCGTGACACCCACAGCGACTGCGAACATAACCACGGTGACTGTAACACAGTCACCGCAGGAACTGTAACACTGTTACCACAGTGACACTGACACCGCAGGACCTGTGCCACTGCCACTGTTCCCACGGCGACTGTGACACAGCAAGAACAACAACGACGACCTCACGATGACTGTGCCACTGACACCGAGACCACTGCGACATCGACCCAGCGACCCCGGCACTGAGCGTCTCCCGCAGCAGTCGGAACACGTTCTGATCAAGAGGGGTACTGGGGGTGGGGGAAGGGGGGTTCTTTGGTTACGTGAAAACGTGGACCATCCCGTGCCACGGACGCGACGGGCTCGAATCTTGGGCAGACGCGGCAGGGGTGAAGAGGGAGGTTGAGAACGAGCAATTATCCCCGTAGGGTAATCGTCGACGTCTCTGTAATTTGCGAGATGATTCGACATGGGCACTTTACCGAGCGGGCGGGGCGCGTTGGACGCGTCCACTCTGAACGGGCCGAGAGCCGTTTTTAAATCCTTTATATTAAGTTCGCTTGCTTGCTTACGACCGTGCAAATCTTTCGGTCGTTTTTTAACCCACTTCCCGTGATTCAATCGAGCTGACATTTTCCACACAGACTCGTTGTGCGTGACAATTAATGTTCGTGAAATTTTTTTTCCAAAATGTTACACTTTTTAGGACAAAAATATTATATTTAATTGCCAATTGCTTAATGGTGCAATGCAATCATCTGACCCATAGGTGGCAGCCATCTCAAGCCAGAGGATGAGAGGACTCTAGCCGCCACGCATATAAAGGATTTATCGTGAAAAACTTTGTTTTTATGGGTTATACGTGTTATTTTCTTGCGTGGAATGCGGTGAGGTTGAAACGCCTCAATTTGGAACGCGAGAGTCCACAAGAAATGCCAACACGCCGTTTACGCAACATTTACCCGGCGCTCTGTTGTGTGCGATGTTTATATAACCGTAACTGCAATGCATTTTGGCGGATATGATTTCCGAGGAAGCAATTCACTGTGCCGTTTCCAACAATGAGAGGCACGTCGCAGACAAACGGTGCAGTTTATTTTTTTTTTCAAATAAGTGCTCAATAAAACACGTGTTTTTTTAAAATTATTATTATTGTTGTTGTTATGCTTGTTTACCCAGGAAAGCCTCACTGAATGTCGGGGCTTTTCAGGAGGGTCCTGCGAACTTTTCGCAGTAGGTGGGACAATGATTGTTTTCTACATTTGTGTAATCTGCGGGTAATTTTAACATTTGCCAAATCTGGCCAGTGACGCCCTTCACGCACTTGACATTAAATTCCAATTTCTGGCCAACGATGTCACGAGACGTTTGACGTCCGCCCGAGAAGCAAAACGGATTTTCGTGATTTTTTTCTCTCTACAGTTAATCCACACCGCGCTATACAACGGGGCCCGCCGCTACATTTCGAACCGTTAATCTCCGCAACCAGCGTCGGCTTCCGCGCCGACCCACTCATCGCTTTTGCGTGGCACAACCCTTTTTGCCCATGTTCCACTCGTCGCATGTCCACGCGCACGCGTGTTCCAGACCCGCAGCGCTAGGAGGGACTGTCCATCGTATTTAACGAGACGGCCGTCCCTTTCTTGCAGCCGTGTGGAGAGAGGAGCCGCAGGAAGGGAGCTCTGCGCCGCAGGGGTTCGGACTCTGGCGATGACGGCTTCAAGAAGGAGTTTCGTCCGAAGCAGCTAACCACCCCCCTCCATTGAAAGCGGTCTTCTCTTCGCGCCGCGTGATAATTCATGGGACATTCCGAGCGGTTGACCTCTTCGTTCACCTTTAAAAGCGATCGCAGTGGCCGGAATGCCGAGTTCATTTCTGTCCGTGAGATTCAGGTTAGGTTAGCGGCAGCGCGGGGTGGGGGGGGGGGGGTAGGCCCTCAAGAGATATCGCGTGAACGGTTACAATGAGAGGGGAAAATAAGTAATGGGCTCCGCATTTGCTCCCCTCGCCGACCTCCGGGCTTCTGCGATCTTCCCCACTCCAAAAAAAAATATACAAAAAGAAGAAGGGAGGGAGGGAGGGAGGGCCGAAGCGTCGTTGCGGTGAAACTCCGCGGTGAGAGACGACCCTGTCAGGCCGTGGTGAAGACTGTCCCGGCAGAGACCTTTGTTATTCTTCTTGGTTCTTTCGGTAAAGTCACGTAGAAGGGAAGTAATAAAATAATAAAAATAAAACATAATAAAATAATTCTCACGACGTTTCGGCCACAACGCAAGCAGCCGTCCTGAGGACGGCTGCTTGCGTTGTGAGAATTATTTTATTATGTTTTATTTTCATTATTTTTATTATTTTATTACTTCCCTTCTACGTGACTTTACCGAAAGAACCAAGAAGATGAATCCCTGCAGTCACGAAAGCTTTAAATCGAAACCTTTGTTATTGTTGTTTGTTGTTTGTTGTTGTTGTTGTTGTTGCCAAAAATGCCCTGACAGCTGCCGTTACGCATCAGGAAGGGGGAGGGGGCGGGGACCCACTAAAGGGAGCGTAAATTGATCGATCGTGAAGATAAACGATGATGCATACTAATTACACGCTTTCGCCGGTCGACCCGCACGTGTGTAAAAACGCGTGCGGTGGGCATTGTAATCATTACGACGTCGCACGTTTGAAATGCGGCGTCAGATGTCTGCGCGTGTGCGTGAGCGTCACGCAATGAGCAGGAAGGACAAGATCGATGGGCTCGCATAATGCACATGCATAATGCGCGTTGGCTCATTAACCGCCCCCCCCCCCTCCACCACCACTTCGCACGAGAAGAACGCACGAAACGTCGCGATTTATTTATTTAAATTTATACCCACGTGACTTTACCGAAATAACCAAAGAGCATGGATTCATGCAGTCAGAACAGCTTCAAATCAAGAGAGAACGCACAAGAGTGGTCACCACATCTACCCCTCTCTGTATGAGGAACGAAACAGGTGGACTTCTCCACAAATCTGGCTGTCGCCTGATGAAGCTGGTTGTAATTACTGGCGAAACGTCGTACTCGGATTGTAAATGTTGTGGCTTGGCTCTCCAACACGCCGGTGTAGTGCTGTACTCGTGACGAATTGGCCACGTTCTGTTTACGTGACAACCCTTACTATTTAAAGCTTTCGTGACTGCAGGGATTTATCTTCTTGGTTCTTTCGGTAAAGTCACGTAGAAGGGAAATAATAAAATAATAAAAATAAAACATAATAAATTAATTATCACGACGTTTCGGCCACAACGCAAGCAGCCGTCTTCAGGTGAAGAAACAGGTCTGTCGGAAAAGACGGCTGCTTGCGTTGTGGACGCAACGTCGTGAGAATTATTTTATTATGTTTTATTTTTATTATTTTATTATTTCCCTTCGACGTGACTTTACCTAAAGAACCAAGAAGATGAACCCTTACTAGTTGGCTGTGTCGGGTAGTGGCGGGTTTAACGACACATTCATATATCTACACGATCTAACCCAAAAAAAACACTCTATTACGGATGATATTGGTCGCGAAAGCCTGCTAAGTGTTAAACTGTGTGTGTCTGGGGAGCGGTGGCGTAGCAGTTAGCGCCCTGCGCAACGAACCTTGGCGCCCCAAGTTCGATTCCCGCTCACGGCCAACACAGGTGACGATTCACTATCTGAACCGGTTCTCGGTCGACTCAGCCTCAAATGAGTAGCTGGTGCGGTGTCTAAAATAATCGCCACTGGGGAGACAAAGGCTGTCGGGTGTAGGGCTGTCCACCCACCACTTCGTATACCGTGCCGGCCTTCAGAGGTGCTACTTGCTATGACCATTTGTCCCAACAGTCTGTTAAGGCTATACGGAGGATCTTTGTTTGTGGTTTTTTTACACAGTTGCTAGTGGTATCGTGACTCCCAACCAATCCCCCCCCCGTACTCCAAGCACAGAATGTGACATCAAACGGCCAAAGCAACAAACAACGCTATCAAAGATACAATCGACAAAGAGTCCAGGGCGTGCTGTGTTTTGAGCAAGGTTGGTGCATCTGCCGGCCGTCTCAGCCGGTCAAACCCATGGCACCTGGGCTGTGTTCTGTCACCTCCTGCCAGCGGGGCTTTCGACACTTCACGTGGCCTCAAAAAGTGCACCCAGCATGGCACAAGCGCCGCGGAGACGTCACCACCACTTGGTGTTGAACGGCGGTTGTTGTTGTTATTGTTGTTGTTGAGCAATGTTGTTCTCGGGAGGCAATGTCCATCGTGTGGAAGCAGCGCCAGGGAAAGAATGAGGAAGATACGTGGTGTTGAGGAATGGGCTCTGCTGTGACGCAGGAGCAGTTGTTGTTCACGTATCTCTGCTTTGGCTGCAACGATTTGCAGAGTTAAATAATACAACTGTTTAACTCGCTATTTTTCATTTTGCCAGGTAAGGCCCACTGAGCTGTATAACGTTTATTTTTCAGAAGCGACCTCGCAACAAATGATAGCGTGACGAAGTGGCGGCTTATCACGTGGAAATATACAGCGGACAATATTATAAACGCGTGATGTTGATGCTAAATGTGGAGGGAAAAACCGGAGGACCCGGAGAAAAATCTAGGCGACCACGGAGAGAGAGAGAGCGAGACATGCAAACTCCAAATATACAGGCGTCAGAGTCGGGGTCGAACCCACTACCTCCCGTATACCAGGCGATGTAGTTAACATCTCACCACCGCGTGATGGGGGGGTGGGGGGGGCAGAGTGCTTCAGGACCAGGTGACTCATGAAATAACACAACGGTAATTGCCGTTGTCCATTTGCGGTCACAGCGCTTTCAAAAACACGGCCACACATACACGCGAGCACGCGGTAAGAGTGTGCTTGTTTAACTCCGTGCAAATTACAAATCACTTCTTTAGAATCACAGTGAGGGCTCCTGAGGCTGGCAAGATAGCCAGGCAGACAGCAAATGAGCATTCCACCGGGCCTCTTATTGACTTACAATTTTCATTAAAATTGACCCGGGAAGGTGGAGTAAAGACCTCAATAAAAATAAAGGTTGGGGGGGGTCCGTGTGTATTATTTTTTTTAAACAGATGAGTCACACGTATATGTAAGTATGAATTTATGTATAAATATAGTGTTCTGTACATTTTGTAACGACAACAGTTTTCCACGCATTCGGAGGCGTTGGAAACCACAGGCAAGCTGGTGGGAAGGCAGTCAGAACTGACGGAAACAATTGCCCAAGATCTGTGGTCCTACGTTAATATGATTGGTCGACTTCATTAGTGAAGTGTGTAAGCGTGTTGGTAGAAATCGGAGCACCTGAAGAAATCCCACGTGTGATAGGTGTAGGCAATACTCTTACCATACAGATGAATAAACTAAACAACGAACTATTTGATATTTTATTTTACCAGGTAAGGTCCGCTCAGCTGTACAGCTCCTTTTTAGAAGCGACCTCTCTCTCACAAATGATAGCTCAACGAAGTGGCTTCTCATCGTGTGGAAAAATATATTGCAGCCAAATACTCTAAATAATATAAAGGCACGTTTTTGAATGTTTGTGCACGTATTCCTTCTTGCGTGCTCACCTGCTCAGCCGTTCACCAGCTCACCCTCCCACCCATTTAACCCACTCACCCTTTGCCCACACGCATGCACTTTTACTCACCCATTCACCCACTCACCCTTTCACCCGCTCGCGTGATTCTAAATGTGGAGGGGAAAAAGAACGGAGGACCCGGAGAAAAATACACGCGACCACGGAGAGATGGACACGTAAACTCCAAATATACAGGCGTCAGGGTCAGATTTTTCGGACCAACCTACAAATATGAGAAGCGTGCAGTAGATGGTATGCAAAGGCAAATTACGAGTCGCATCACCAAACTTTTCCTTTAAAATACAGGGCGGAGAAAGTGCGTCCTACAATCCAGAGAATACGGTAACTGCGATATGCATACGCAGTATGTTACAGGGTCGGTAGAACGTACACAGTCTGTACGCAAGCACGTGCCATGCATTGTTTCGTGTGTGGAACGCATGAAACATGCAGTTGACGTGTATGCAGCGTGCACCATAAATTGCTTGTGCTCAAGTGGAAAATACCATTACCATAGCACTAATATCAATATCAAAAATAGATATATCAAAATCAGAATATTGATGAATACTGGAGGAATTCTATGAGTTATGAAGCTTTTTTTTTTAAACAGATGTCCAATAGGGGCAGGTCGGCAAGTTTCAACAGCAAAAGATAAATAAAAAAGCGATGGGAGTGCAAAGATAGAGAAAACGGTAAGCAAGTGACGAAATATGAAGAAATGATCAATTCATTACTCATATAAGTCCGATTTACGAAGCTTGGGCAAGGCACCACAAACAACAATAAATCAGTCCCAGACCACATCAAGACAACACAACACGGCAGGAGCCCGTCAATGCAATGCCACATTGAAATTGGACTATCAACAATCCGCACGTGAGGATCAAAGCTACGAATCGCATCTGCGACTGCTGCATCTGGAATTATTATTTGAAGGACTGTTCGCCCTCCCCCCCCACACTGTGCGCACCAGCCACTCCAACTCACTTTGCTTGGCCCCCCCAACCCAGCCCCACCCGACCGTCTTTGTTATCAAAGTTCCAGCGACCGTGTTCCCATCTACGATGCTTTATTGCCCCTCCATGCGGGTGATTCTCAGAGCGGGCCCAGGGATTGACGGTGGTGGGTCTCTGGAGGTTAATGTGCGCAAGATAAACATTGGAATGCTTCACGCAATCGCACGTAATTGAGGTCAAACCGAGAGGTGGAGAGGGAAGCTCTTTTTAATCCGCGACTCCGATGGCTCATCTCCATCATCACTGTCAGCGCCATCGTCGGTGTAGTGACATAAGAGGGGAGGGGCTGCCGGGGGCTCTGGGACCCTAGGCAACCCAGACGCTTAAGCCCCTTGGCGCCAGGCGCTGGGTTTCCAGGTAATCCAGACGCTTAAGCCCCTTGGCGCCACCAACGGGGGGGGGGGGGGGAGCTGTGTGTGCTCTGTGGGATATCTGGGGGCGCACACAACCCCACCCCTCGTTGGGGACGAGGCATAAAAGGGCAGCTCCCTGGACGATCGAGGCCAGTTATAGCTCAAGACCCAAGACCCAAGACCAGCCATCTCAGGACCCTGGGACGCTGTGAGGGCCAGTGGTGGGACTCTGGAACTCCCGGCTCTACGTCCTTGTGATGGCGAGTTCCAGAGCGTGGCCAGAGTAGTGTATCTAGGCAGTGTACCTAGGCTGTGTACCTAGGCTGTAACAGAGTATCAGGACTGTTGGAGTGTTGGATTGTAATAAAGAAGTTACTGCTACAAGTGTCTCCGGAACCCATTACATCGGTATCAAACCCGGAAGGGGGCGGGCGGGGGGGGGGGCGTCGTCCGGTATGGCAGGGATGCTCGCAAGCCTGGCATGCTTTGTCAGTGAGTTTGAGAAGGAGTTTCTAGATATATTTAGATCTAAATGTCATCTTTAACCCCTTTCCCGTTCCGAGACGTCTGCAAGTTGTAGGGTAGGGTGTCCCGTTCAGCGCTGAATCTCGGAACGCGTGAGCGGTTCACGTTCATTTTATGTAGAGAGGCAACTTTATTGGTGCAACTTCAGGTTGAAGTTTTTTCTTTCGATTTCGTTCCGATGACGTATATGTCCGATGACGTGCGTGCCCTTACGTCATCGGAAGAGAATTGGAGGAAAGACTGATCAGAATGAGGAATGGTTATCAAATGACACAGTCAAGTTTTTTTCTAAAAAGTCTAACTACATTGCCTTTGTGACATTCTTACTGCATTGTAGAGTAACATTCTAGAAGGGAAGGAAAATAATGACAAACGAAAAATGCGTCAAATTCCAAAAAAGGGGAAAACCCACGTGGCACTCATTCAAACAACACAATCACAATATTTAAGTAGCACCCATATCTTTAGTGGAAGGTCCTTGCCTCCAACATCTGGCAGTTCACCAGCATTGGTTCAAGCTGCTGATGATACACTTTGTGTTCAAAACGCTCCAGAGTTTTGCTTGTATTAATCCAATGGTGCTGACATGTTCGTGTGTATGTATATATGTATGTTGAACCTTTTTTCGCACCGTACGTAGTCGACCGTGCTCATGATGCAACTCCCAGAAGGCCTGGTGGCTGATGGAAAGCATACAAAATATACAATATTGTTTGCATGTTTCATGCGAAGGGACAGGGATAATATGAAGCAGATGTATCATCTGTTTATTTATTTTGCTGCTCGTTGCTATATTATTGGCACTGATGGTTCAAACATAATGAAAACTGTCAACTCTTTTCTTTTCCAGTCAAAGCTATGACGGGCCACATTTGATGGCAGGTGTGAGCCGTGTCGCTGCATCCCCAGATTAAATGAGTTTGCGGGTCCGATTTTGGGCCCTGGGAAATCGTTTGGACAGCGCTGTTCTATTCACGGCGGCGTGGGACATGCATCTGCACGTAACAGTCAAAAAGTAACGATGGTTTCTGAATCATTATTCAATTGATCCTGGAGAAATCTGATGAGCTATTGAAGCTATTTTTTTTCACAGACGTCCAGTAAGAATCAGAAAGTTATGAGAACGAAACAATTCAAAAACCGATAGCAAAGTATAGGAAAGCTAAGCAAGACACTGTAAACAAATACGTAAACATAAATAACGTATACGAGTGCCAATTTGAATGAGCACGTAAATTCCCGCAGATGTCTCAACACACTCAATTCAAGCTTGGCACAGGTGAAAATAACCATTGGACAATGAATGGCCATTGTTGATAGGGTCCTGGTTACACAATAGAATCCGATTACAGCAACAACAACAACAACAACAAAAACAATTAAGAAAACTATTGTATTGTCCATGGACAGGTTCTGAATGGCAAGCTGATGCGAACAACCTGGTAGAATCAGCACAACAAAGGCGGGTGGAGTGCATCACATACACAAAGTATTAGGTGCCAAACAGCAGCGGTGTTGAGAATAGGTTTTCCCCTTTTTATTCTGGCAACAAAACAGGTGTTAAGATGTTAAAACACCAAACTGAAACCTTTTTTTAAGAAGTAATCATGTCTGCATTAACCACAATACTTGTGGTCAGAATTCAAGCAAAAAAACATACTCTGATAGTATATGCATTGTCTTCGAAACTGGTTGGTCCACACCAGAGACAGCTTTCTTTTGAGCCTCGTCTCAAACGGTGTTAGACCAGCAGAGGCCAAAAGGCGGTGTTGATAAGATTCATAACTTGAACACGTAGGAGGCTTTAGAGACCAATACAATCCATAATGGAGCTTGTTGGGTTACATCGCGTACTTATAAATGTGTCGTTAGACACAAGGTTTGAGACATGAACACAACATGCCAATTCGTTACGAGCACAGCACAGCGGTGTGCTGGAGAGTGAACGTACGGTTCAATTGCATGGACATGTAAAAGGGCATCTGAGGTCCAAAAGTGCTTTGAAGGATTGTCAGGTTTTGATTACAATACATTTCACTCGGTTAATCCACAGATTAGGGCCCCCTACACGTTTCTTGAGAAGACGATATTTAATCAGCGCCTACTATATGCGCGCACGTAAGGCCCGCTTAGCTACATAGTTTTTTTTTGCAAGCGACCTGCCCACGAATGGTAGCTCAACGCAGTGGCTTATCATCACGTCGAAATTAACGGCAATCGCCAAATACTCTAAACGTGATCGTTGATTCTGAACGTGGAGGGAAAAACCGGAGGACCTGGACAAAAATCCATGCGACCACAATACGCAATCTCCAAATATACAGCTGGCGTCAGGGTCGGCGTTGAACACCTCAACCTCCTGTGTACCAGGTGAGGTAGTTAACATCTCGCCACAAGGGTGTCCCCGCGTTCTCCCCTTTCCTCCCAGAGCTAAAAAAAGACCCCACTATAAAGTGTGACTGGTATTAACAAACATTACCAGCAAATTACTCAATTGGGATTTCGCGAAGCAACATTCTTCCCTACTGTAAAACAAATCCTTGATAGGACCCTCACGAGTCGCTGCTAGGCCTACACGCGTAGCAATACAATGAATAGATGCAAGGCTTATTTCGAAGGCCAAGCCTCACCGTATTAATCATACTGATCCATGCAATAAGTGCACTGATATGACAGATTACTCTTTTTAATATGCTTAATGGGCGTATGCTTTTAATATCCTGGACTCCAAATGTTTTGACCTCCCCTTGCAATGTGCACGCGAACGAGTGCACGTGTGTTTGTGTATATATATATAAATAACTATTATAAAATGTAAAAATAAAATTGGATTATATATTAGGTTTCAGACTCCTGGAAAGGCCATGAAGCTGCTCGGTCTCGTGCCCAGTCCTATTCATCAAGTTTACGATACGCGGCAGTGTGATTGGTGGCTCGCCGTGCGGCCAGAATATTGGCAACGGCCGTGGTGCTTGAATCCGCCCGTGATCCATCAACCCCTTGCAGCCAGCATCACACAGGTGCGGTGCACCTTCTCACCGGGGCCAGATGTAAGTCTCTTTACCCCCCCAACGGGTCAATGTGGCACAAGATACCATTAGTCCCACCCCTCCCGCCCCCACCAACCGCTCCAACCGACCAGGAAGACATCAACTTGCCGAGTGTTGTACGCCGAGGGAACAGTCCCCACCAGCGGACATTCGTTTCCCTCTGACTGGGGTTAAGGGTTAAATGTAAGGGTGCATGGGTTAAAATTCAGGGTCAGCGACGGGCGTTGACGTTTAGGATTTAGCATTACGGTTTGGAGTGGGGTTTTAACGGTTATGTTTTGGGTTTGTGGTCAGGGATTACGGTCACGGTTTAGGGGGTTTGAGTTAGGATTTCGGGGAAGGGTCGAGATTAATTTGAGGGATTATCGCTCGGGTTAGGGTTATGGTTTTGGGGTTTGATATGGGATTCAGGGTGAGAGTGTTGGATTTTCTTAGGGTTAATGGTTCGGGTTTATTTTAAGGGTTGACGCCACATTGGTTAGGACAATGTCAGGGTTCAAATAGATGGCGTGAAATATTCGCACATATACGTTTATAAAGCGGTCTTGAAAACTAAGAACTTGCACGTGGACATTTACGCAAATAACGATTGCTTTGTTATAAAAAAAAAACCGAATTCGATGTTTTTTTATATTTTAAGAAGCACCAATATTCCAGGATATTCGCACGCATTGTGTTGTCAGACTCTCTTCCCAATGAGCATCGAGGGGGTGCCACACCCTGGCTTTACCAGCAGAGGGCGGTACAGCCGGGTGTAGACTCCATCTGTTCCATCTGCGTCTAATAGTTGCCCCCCCCCCTCACACTCATGGGTTTTCTCCACGTACTCCGGCGTTCTACCCACGTGACTAAACACTCATTCGTTGGTTTAACAGGTAACAGGCTTTCGCGACCAATATCATCCGAAATGTTGTTTTTTGGGGTGAGATCACGTAAATATACAAATGTGTCGTTAAACCCGTTACTCATTCATTGGCCAGTAACATTATTCATTGGTCCTTGTTGGGGGGGGGGGGGGAGGGGGTGGGATTACATGTTCTCTCATGCCGGCTCGCATTTCATGGTGGCGAGATGTTAACTACCTCGCCTAGTATGAACGAGGTTCAGGGTTCGATCCCGACCCCAAAGCCGTCTGTACATTTGGAGTTTGAGGTGTCTCTCTCCCCTTGTACGCATAGATATTTCTTTGGGTCCTCCGGTCTTTTCCCCTCTAAACATTTAGAATCAACATCACGCGTTTAGAACATTTGGCTACTGCCATACATTTCCACGTGATGGTAAGCCGCCACTTCGACGCGCTATCGTTTGTGATAGCCAAGTTGCTTCTGAAAAAGAGTTACATAGCTCTGTGGGCCTTATCTGGTCAAATAATAAAAACATTGTTTCAGTTTAGTTTACGGCTCATTTCGACAGGGACCTGGGTGTGCCTCACTGCATGGCTGTGAGTATTTTGTACAATCCAAACCCAAACCATGAATTCAACCCTGCTCTCTACTCAACCATAACCATCACTCTAGTTTTCACCCTAACCCTAGTCTTCATCCCTAGCCATAATTATAATGCTAAAGCTACTAATGATACGAACCAGGACTAGCATGGGGGAAAAGTTCCACCAACAAGAGTGCATGATGCTACCGGGGGACCATCTTAGTTCCATCGGCATGAGCGGGGAAGAGTGCGTGCGGACAACATGAACTAACACGTAGGCTTTCGCGACCAATATTATTCATAATCAACGTTTTTGGATCTAAACCCAAAAACGTTGATTATGAACATGAACTAAACTCACCAATTGTTTTACTTTACCAGGTAAGGCCCTCTGGGCTATACCGTATAGGTCTTTTTCAGAAGCGACTTGGCCACAAACGATAGCTCAACGAAGTGGCTTATTGGGTGGAAATCTATAGAAGCTAAATACTATGAACCAAGGATGTAATTATAATATATAATATATATATAATTATATAATATATCAATAGGCTGAAATAAAAATATATTGCTATAAAATAGATTTCTGTTCATATGATTGTGGTTATGGTTGTACAATGAAACGAGAAAATGTAAAAAAGAAAAAAACTGAGAAATGTAATACAATACACTATTATGCATTATTGTAAAAAAAAAATCCCATTCTATGTGTTAGTGCATTTTTTAATATTTTAGGCAGGAGATGGCAGGAAATTCATTTTCAAATGTAGTTTTTTTTCTGGGGGGGCGGGGACCCCCAGACCACTGGAAGATTTGGTCCCCCCCAATGTTGACTCCATAGCTACGGCCTTGCTATGAACGCACGTTGATACTAAATGTGGAGGGGGAAAAAAACATAGGACCCGGAGAAAAATCCACACGACCACAGGGAGAGAGACACACAAACTCCAAATATTACAGCTGCTGGAGTTTTGAATGCTGCGCCCATGTCATTAAGAGCGGCTTTAACGGCGGACGTTCATCAAACCGCACATCATTTGCCATCACCAACACTTTTTATGAACAATAACCGGGGCGGCACAGCTAGCTCCTAGCCGGAATATTACAGGCGTGCATTTAATCTCGGGGCCACGGTTGACTTGATTAAGAGTGGCCCCAGAAAGGACAACCGGCCGTTAACAACCCAAGGTAAATATTGGCAATTTCGTTTCGGCATCATTTTAATTGGTTCGTTATGCCTCTTAACAAAACGCGCTGGGTTATTCGCATTAGCCGTTGTGATTCGGATGGTGATTTTCTTTGCTGAAGGCACGAAAGCGGCGAGAAACACGGTAAGAAGTCTTCTTGGTTCTTTCGGTAAAGTCACGTAGAAGGGAAATAATAAAATGATAAAAATAAAAATAATAATATAATAAAATAATATAATATTATACATTTTTATTTTATAATTTCCCTTCTACGTGACTTTACCGAAAGAACCAAGAAGATGAATCCCTGCAGTCACGAAAGCTTTAAATCGACGGTAAGAAGTGTTATCTATTTATTTGTTATTAAAAAAAATTCAGTCGTTACACCCTGGATACGAAGATCAATCTTAAAGTTTGTTTGCGTGCGTGCGTGGGATTGGAACAGGCCCCTTGGCTCTCGGCCGCTGATGTAAACACTGAATAATTAATGCGGGGGGGGCGGGGGGGGGCGGGGGGCGGGGTGAGCACGCGCGGAGACACCGAGGGGCGAGGCTACGAAAGGACGTGTTTACCCCCCCCACTCCAGCCCCTTGGTGGTCAGCTGGAGGCTCCATGAAGCCCTTCGGAGTTCTGGAAGGGTGTGAGAATTTAAGGGATCGAGTTGATGATTTCAAATATTAAACAAACCAAATCTTCCAGGGTGTCTGGGGGTCCCAACCTAGAAAAAGAGCTACATTTGAAAACTAATTTCCTGGCTAAAATATCAAAAAAATGCACTAACACATGGGATGGACTTTTTATTTATTTTTTAAATAATGTCTAATAGTGTATTGTATTACATTGCTCTGTTTTTACTTATTTTTTTACCATTTCTTGTTTCATTGTATGTAATGGCAGAGATTAGGGAGTAATAAAGTACAACCATAACCACACTCATATGAACAGAAATCTATGCATTGATTTATATGAAGACAAGTCCAGATATTGTGGCCAAGGTTTAGCAAATTGTTCTTTTTATTTTTGCGCTGGGCTCGTCGTGGCCAGCAGCGGCAAAACCTGGACGCTGCTGCTGCTGTTGTTGCTGCTGCTGCTTATGCTGTTGTTGCTGCTGCTTATGCTGTTGTTGCTGCTGCTGTTGCTGCTGCTGCTGTTGCTGCTGCTGCTTCTGCTGTTGCTGCTTCTGTTGTTGCTGCTGTTGTTGCTGCAGCCTCCCTCGGGACAATGGACCGGAGCGGATGCACGCTGTACCGCATCAGTTGTGCACCAACTGCGCTATGCACTCATGCGATGATGTAGGCTCTGCACCGTGTACGCTACGCATGTGTTCTGCTGTAGGCTCAGCACGCATGCGATGTGTGTACGTGGAACTTCTTTCGAAGCGTGCGTAGCCGACCGTGCTCATCGGAAGTGCGTGGGAAGGACACCAAACTAAACACGAAAGAATGTGATGATGTCGGCTCGACACAATGCACGCTATGCATACCGTGCGCATTGTGCATGCAGGCTATGTACGCACGCGATGATGATGATGGACGCTTTGCACCGTGTGCGCTATACACGTGCTTGATGATGACAACTCACCCCGAGTGTGTACATATGTGTGTGTTACCTATGCGTGTGTCCTTGCCATCTACGTGCATTCATTGGTTGTGGGCCTCCCCTAGGTCGACTTAGCCATAGGTCACAAATAAATACGTGGATGGGAAGGGGGTGTAAGGGTACCAGCATTTGGGGAGACAAAGGTGGCCGGGCGTGGTCCTAGCAACCCCCACCCCCCCTAAGTGTTGCAAAAACTAACAAAAACAGCATTTGAAGATGTTATTTGCGATTTTTTTGCACTGAAAATAATCTCGAAAAGTTAATCTCCGGTGTTAATTTCTCTCGCCTTATGAGAATAAGAACCGATTGACATTAACATGACTCTGCCTGACTTGATTTGGAGCTTTCGTGACTGCAGGGATTACTCTTTGGTTCTTTCGGTAAAGTCACGTAGAAAGAGAAAATAATAAATTAAGTAATGACTCTGCCTCTTTGTATAAACACTGCACCTATCGGTGCTATATAAATAATTTACCCAAGAATGTCTGTGTGTAACGCGCGTGACGTCACTCCACGTCGACCAGCCCCCCTCATTAATAATCATGAACAGGTGACGTCCTCCAAATGGACACCCCCCCACACTCCACATGGGGGGGGGGGCGAGGCGCCTCCTCCCCCCTCCTCAGCATCAACTTACAACCCTCACTACAAAGGCAGAACCCTCACGTCACGCGATCTCCGTAACGCTGTTGAGACATCAAAGTACAAAGGACGTCATGATGAACAAGAGATTATAACCTTTAAATGAAATAGGTCTGTGTCACCGCGCCCTTACAAATTGCACACGAATGGATGCAATGAATATATCACGTCGCGTCCTGCTTTTCGCTTGCAAGTTTCAGATTTACTGCAATACACCCGTCCTTGGACGGGCAAAAAGGCTCGCGTAAATATATTCATGCAAGAATACATCTTGGTTACATATTTTTTTTATCACACAAACAAAAAATAACACGGTCAACAATTGTTTTTTCGTTTGGCCCTTGAATTTCCCGAGGCCCTATAGGCAAAGTGACGACTGTGGCCTTAGTGGATATAACACGGCCGTGGCTCCCTCGGCACGGGTACGACGGACGATTTGGGTGTGATGGAGCACCTCGGGGCAAGCGAGACGGCAGATGAAGACATCTTCACGTTTCCAATTTTTTTTTGGTGGTGACAGAGTTCAGGCCACTCTGCAGCAACTTGCCACTCGTCATTACGATCGTGAACAGCAGGCGGGGCAGTGGCCAATCAATGCAGTTCTTTGCGCCGTCGGCCGATGACAAGAAACGCTGCGGAGAGGCGGCCGAGTGGATCGAGGGGGGTCGTGGTGCTGAATCGCCGTTGAACAGATCTCGGCTCTGAGTGCACGTTTCAGCGGCCTGCGATGAGACTGATTCTTTGGTGGTGATGCTGCTTCTGCTGTCAACGAACTCAACGCGTTCGTCATCGACAGTACTTAAAAAAATTAACCAGTAAAAACAAAGTTTTTCACTATAAATCCTTTATATGCGTGGCGGCTAGAGTCCTCTCGTCCCTGGCTTGAGATGGCTGCCACCTATGGGTCAGATGATTGCCCGCCACCATTAAGCAATTGGTAATTAAATATAAAAAAAAAATTCCTAAAAAGTGTAAAGTTATGGAAAAAAAATTTCACGAAAATATATTGTCACGCACAACGAGTCTGTGTGCAAAATGTCAGCTCGATTGGATCACTGGAAGTGGGTTAAAAAACTACCGAAAGATTTGCACGGTCGTAAGCGCGCAAGCAAGCAAGCAAGTGAACTTAATATAAAGGATTTAAAAAAGTAAAAATTGAAATTAATCGGCGACGCACACGTGCTACAGTATGTGTGCGTCGTCACTTCTTTGCACTGCGCGTGTGCTCTGAGGAAGGCCCAGTACCCGAAACGTCACCGATTTATATATATAATTTTAAGGCAGGGTTGTTGACTCGTGCGTTGAGATTGTTTGCGATCCGGACTGGGTTCTCGAGTGCAGCGAGCTTACGGTATCAGCCCAGCCACCCAACGACTGACACTCAAAAACCCCATCATGGTGAATTCAATTTTTCGCTTAATTTGGTGAAATTCCAGCTCTGAGATTTTGTTTTTGCGACGAGCACTTTATGCCCCAAGCATAGAAAACGTGTGCCCCGCCGGTAAATGGATAGAGACGTTATCCTGAGAAGTCGTTTGGTGGCTGACAATCGTTTAGGGCCAGTACCTCCCTCGCGTGAACAAAGAGATCCATTGATTTGATTTCATATGTAGTTCTCTGACATAATAAAAATAATAAACATTTGTAAAGTGGCGCATTTCATCCGTAGATCCCACCAAATGCGCCGCCGTGTATGGAAAGCCAGAAGGTGAACAGAAGCTGCATGGTAAACGGCCAGAACGAGCGGGTGTAGCCCAACTTAAAGAGGTGAGTGATCAAGACGGGACTTCAACCAAAAGGCGCAAAGCGTTCCGTTGCCTGAAAATGAGCCGTGGCCTCGGAGCACTTTGAAGAAAGCGGTCCAAGGATCTGAGGGACCTCGTCGGAGCGGTGTGAACCAAACGGTGGCTGATGAGCCGCGAGCTAGAGAGACCCGGGTGGCAATGGCGACGTAAAATGACGCCGATCACGTAACCGGAATAACAAGTAAACCGGTAAAAACAACGTTTTTCACTATAAATCCTTTATATGCGTGGCATCGGGGCGGCTAGAGTCCTCTCGTCCTCTGGCTTGAGATGGCTGCCACCTATGGGTCAGATGATTGTCTGGCAGCATTAAACAATTGGTAATTAAATATTTAAAAATTTTTCCCTAAACAGTGTAAAATTTTGGAAAATGTTTTCACGAAAATGCATTGTCACGCACAACGCGTCTATGTGCAAAATGTCAGCTCGATTGGATCACGGGAAGTGGGTTAAAAACGACCGAAAGATTTGCATGGTCCTAAGCAAGCAAGCGAACTTAATATAAAGGATTAATAAAAGTGATACAACTCGTAGGGAAGATGAAAAAAAACCCACAATGGTCACAATAAAGGGTGCTTAAAAAAAGGTTTAACATCTTCTTGGTTCTTTCGGTAAAGTCACGTAGAAAGGAAATAATAAAATAATGAAAATAAAACATAATAAAATAATTCTCACGACGTTTCGGCCACAACGCAAGCAGCCGTCCCTCAGGTGAAGAACAGGTCTGTCTTTACCGAAAGAACCAAGAACATGAATCCCTGCAGTCACGAAAGCTTTAAAACGAAGTGTTTTAACACTTGTGAGAATTTGAATGTGCCTCCTCCGGGCTCTGGAGACCACCTGGAGAAGATTCCAGGCCACGCGTTGACAACGATGGCGAACGAGTGGAGACTCTTTGACATTTTTGAAACTATTAACATTACATTTGTTATCATGTTACAGTGTATTATCCGTTCTTTTTCCATTAACGATAGTCCCATATAAGTGTTAACATTTTTTGAGAGGCACCCTGTATTTAACCGAGGAATTTGGACGTTCGATTTAACGTTCAAAAATAAGTAGTTTGCGGCAAGGATTTTTTGTTTCGTTTAATACGAAGGTATGTTTTTCTAAAATCCGCATTGATAACCGGCCTGCAGAAGTGCCGCACGTGTCAAACACCTCATCAGAGCGAATCGCCGCCACTGCGGTGGAACACCGATCGTTCTTATGAACCTCAACTTTAAAAAAATATATATTTCTTCGTTCACACAGCTTTAACGTAACCGGTTGACAATCGGAATACACGCGCAAAGCCACGAGTGAATAATGCACGCGAACGAGACAAGGGTCAAGGGGTCACCCCCCCCCCCTCTCCACCCACCGAAAGCCGGGCCTTAATTTAGGGAGTTCATCTTCATGTACGGACGTGAGAGCCGCTGCCTCAGCAGCGCATCTGTTGCTGCTGTTGCTGCTATCGGGGGAGGCGCGACTGCAATGAAAAATGAATCAATAAGCGCGAAATGTGTGCTGAGATATGACATGGTGTTCTTGGGCCACTTCGACCACCACTAGCACGGGGTGTGTGTGTGTGTACACTGTGTGTACACACACACACACAAACACACTCACACAATACCATGTTCTTAACTCGATGCTATAAATCTACTTTAGGATGATTTACGATTCTACCCAAAACGGGGCCATGGAAAGCCAGACAGCGCACGGCTCTCGCCCCGCGGAAACCCTTCTTGCTTCATAAGTGCGGCCCGTGTTGTCACGGGCCTCGCTAATTCATCGATTACTAAACACGACGACGCGCACGTCTGCTTCGTAAATGAAACAACAACAAAATGAAAGACGCGAGTTCACAGTCCCGACGATTGTCGCCATTCAACGAGAACCGCTTGAATTTCGATTTAAAGCTTTCGCGACTGCAGGGATTCATCTACTTGGTTCTTTCGGTAAAGTCACGTAGAAGGGAAGTAATAAAAATAAAGCATAATAAAATACAATTCTCACGACGTTTCGGCCACAACGCAATGAGGACGGCTGCTTGCGTTGTGGCCGAAACGTCGTGAGAATTGTATTTTATTACGTTTTATTTTTATTATTTTATTACTTCCCTACTACGTGACTTTACCAAAAGAACCAAGAAGAGAACCACTTGCTTCAGTCGTGGACAGAGCAGCGAAGACACTCCACCGATGCTCTCTCGTCGCGGCAAACTGACCATGACGTGCGCATTTAGCTTCTGAGCACATTTGCTGCCATAGGCAAGAATGAACAACAACAAAAAACCGCACCGAAGAGCAACACTCAACAGCTGCAGTCGGCATCGA
Organism: Lampetra planeri; assembly: GCF_965212315.1. NCBI lineage: Eukaryota > Metazoa > Chordata > Hyperoartia > Petromyzontiformes > Petromyzontidae > Lampetra > Lampetra planeri. The sequence goes on along the minus strand of NC_136144.1, from coordinate 6,755,072 downwards.
TGCCGTCAGCCTCGGGTGGATTGCCGGCGACTCCAAGGATCAGTTTTTTTTTTTTAAACCATGGTGAGCAATCGTCGGACGGTCGATGAGGAGGGAGGATGCACACCATCGGAGTGAGGACTGTGCAGAGACGAGGGCTCGTACTCACAGAGGCAGATCGACTCCTGAGCGTTTCTCTCCGCTGGGCAGTGCCGGATTATCCTCGGAGCACAAGTAGCTACATATGTAGTAGCTACTTGTGTAGTAGCTTCACGTGTAGTAGCTACAACACGTGTAGTAGCTACAACACGTGTAGTAGCTGCACGTGTAGTAGCTACAACATGTAGTAGCTTCACGTGTAGTAGCTGCACGTGTAGTAGCTACAACACGTGTAGTAGCTACAACAGGTGTAGTAGCTTCACGTGTAGTAGCTACACGTGTAGTAGCTACAACACGTGTAGTAGCTACACGTGTAGTAGCTTCACGTGTAGTAGCTACACGTGTAGTAGCTACACGTGTAGTAGCTTCACGTGTAGTAGCTGCACGTGTAGTAGCTTCACGTGTAGTAGCGTCACGTGTAGTAGCTACAACACGTGTAGTAGCTACAACACGTGTAGTAGCTACACGTGTAGTAGCTACACGTGTAGTAGCTACAACACGTGTAGTAGCTACACGTGTAGTAGCTTCACGTGTAGTAGCTACACGTGTAGTAGCTTCACGTGTAGTAGCTACAACACGTGTAGTAGCTACAACACGTGTAGCTACTACACGTGTTGTAGCTACACGTAGCTACACGTGTAGTAGCTTCACGTGTAGTAGCTACAACACGTGTAGTAGCTACAACACGTGTAGTAGCTACACGTGTAGTAGCTACACGTGTAGTAGCTGCACGTGTAGTAGCTGCACGTGTAGTAGCTGCACGTGTAGTAGCTTCACGTGTAGTAGCGTCACGTGTAGTAGCTACAACACGTGTAGTAGCTACAACACGTGTAGTAGCTACAACACGTGTAGTAGCTTCACGTGTAGTAGCTACACGTGTAGTAGCTACAACACGTCTAGTAGCTACACGTGTAGTAGCTTCACGTGTAGTAGCTACACGTGTAGTAGCTACACGTGTAGTAGCTTCACGTGTAGTAGCTGCACGTGTAGTAGCTACACGTGTAGTAGCTACAACACGTGTAGTAGCTACACGTGTAGTAGCTTCACGTGTAGTAGCTACACGTGTAGTAGCTTCACGTGTAGTAGCTACAACACGTGTAGTAGCTACAACACGTGTAGCTACTACACGTGTTGTAGCTACACGTAGCTACACGTGTAGTAGCTTCACGTGTAGTAGCTACAACACGTGTAGTAGCTACAACACGTGTAGTAGCTACACGTGTAGTAGCTACACGTGTAGTAGCTGCACGTGTAGTAGCTACACGTGTAGTAGCTACAACACGTGTAGTAGCTACACGTGTAGTAGCTACAACACGTGTAGTAGCTACTACACGTGTAGTAGCTACAACACGTGTAGTAGCTACAACACGTGTAGTAGCTGCACGTGTAGTAGCTACACGTGTAGTAGCTACACGTGTAGTAGCTACAACACGTGTAGTAGCTACAACACGTGTAGTAGCTACAACACGTGTAGCTACTACACGTGTAGTAGCTACACGTAGCTACACGTGTAGTAGCTTCACGTGTAGTAGCTACAACACGTGTAGTAGCTACAACACGTGTAGTAGCTACAACACGTGTAGTAGCTACACGTGTAGTAGCTTCACGTGTAGTAGCTACACGTGTAGTAGCTTCACGTATAGTAGCTACAACACGTGTAGTAGCTACAACACGTGTAGCTACTACACGTGTTGTAGCTACACGTAGCTACACGTGTAGTAGCTTCACGTGTAGTAGCTACTACACGTGTTGTAGCTACTACACGTGTAGCTACTACACGTGTTGTAGCTACTACACGTGTAGCTACTACACGTGTAGTAGCTACAACACGTGTAGTAGCTATAGTAACTACACGTGTAGTAGCTACAACACGTGTAGTAGCTACAACACGTGTAGTAGCTGCACGTGTAGTAGCTACACGTGTAGTAGCTACACGTGTAGTAGCTACAACACGTGTAGTAGCTACAACACGTGTAGTAGCTACAACACGTGTAGCTACTACACGTGTAGTAGCTACACGTAGCTACACGTGTAGTAGCTTCACGTGTAGTAGCTACAACACGTGTAGTAGCTACAACACGTGTAGTAGCTACAACACGTGTAGTAGCTACACGTGTAGTAGCTTCACGTGTAGTAGCTACACGTGTAGTAGCTTCACGTGTAGTAGCTACAACACGTGTAGTAGCTACAACACGTGTAGCTACTACACGTGTAGTAGCTACACGTAGCTACACGTGTAGTAGCTTCACGTGTAGTAGCTACAACACGTGTAGTAGCTACAACACGTGTAGTAGCTACAACACGTGTAGTAGCTACAACACGTGTAGCTACTACACGTGTAGTAGCTACACGTAGCTACACGTGTAGTAGCTTCACGTGTAGTAGCTACAACACGTGTAGTAGCTACAACACGTGTAGTAGCTACAACACGTGTAGCTACTACACGTGTAGCTACTACACGTGTAGCTACTACACGTGTAGTAGCTACTAGTAGCTACACGTGTAGTAGCTACACGTGTAGTAGCTACAACACGTGTAGTAGCTACAACACGTGTAGTAGCTACAACACGTGTAGCTACTACACGTGTAGTAGCTACACGTAGCTACACGTGTAGTAGCTTCACGTGTAGTAGCTACAACACGTGTAGTAGCTACAACACGTGTAGTAGCTACAACACGTGTAGTAGCTACACGTGTAGTAGCTACAACACGTGTAGTAGCTACACGTGTAGTAGCTTCACGTGTAGTAACTACACGTGTAGTAGCTGCACGTGTAGTAGCTTCACGTGTAGTAGCTACGGGCCCCGCACTTTTAAGGGCCCCGCGCTAAATGCTTTCAAGCTATCAATTCCGGTTCAGTGATTCTGAACTTGCTCTATTACTATAGTACTATACCGCCTTCAACTTTTACGAACAACTGGGTGTTTAAGGTTGGCGATTTGTCGTATCATCTGGCTGTATAGCAAATGAAAAAATACAATTACTTTGCTATACAAGTTACAAATTTGTGTTTTAATATTCATGTGTTTGTTTTTATTTAGGACCCCTTCATAACATTTGCTACAGGCCCCGCACTAGCTTAATCCGGCACTGCCGCTGGGCATCTGTGAAAAAGCTTAACAGCTCATCGGATTTCTCCAGCATGAATACATATTCCGATTCTCTGATTCTGACCGGCACAGGGTTCCATGCGGGGTCGGGAAGGTCGGCTACGGACGACGGGCTGCCGATGTCACCTTCGACGTGAACTTTAACCTGAGCGACCGCTGGTAGGTAAAGGGCAGACAGATGTGTCGGTGCGGTGTGCGTGATGCCGGCCGCGGCTCCGGCTCACGCGCCTTGCTGGCTTGGGACTCAAGCCCATGAACAAATAGGCACCCCTCCCCTACCCTCCCCGCGCGCGCGAGCAACAAAAAAAGTGAAGAGTCGGCGACTGCGATGGGCCCCGACACGAAACAAATGGCACGAGCGAGCGACGCGCCGTCGTGTGGAGGAGGGTAGTAAGCAACTCACTCCTGAGCGTTTCTTTTCCGCGCGGCCGTAAATCTTTCCGGGAGGCGCCGGGAATTTTATATTTGTTCCTGCTTCGCATGAAAAACAACAAACTTTCGCACAATTGGGGGTTAGCTGATAGATGCATGCAGTGTCCGTCCATAGTGGGGGGTGGGTGGGGGATGTGCAGGGCCAGGGGCAAAATCACACTGTGTGAGGACCCCGCGATGCCTTCATACTAAACCGCAAGCATTACATCTGACACCGCGGCGTCAAAGCGCAGCTCCCCCCCTCACCACCCCTAAAGTGCGGGGCCCGGGGCGGTCGCTCCAGATGTGTCCGTACCATCGGGACGGTTCCGGATGTGTGTGCGTGTGGGGGAGCGGTGGTGTAGCGGTTAGCGCGCTCCGCTACGAACGTGGCGTCCCGGGTTGGATCCCGGCTCACGGCCAACACCAGTGAAGATTATCTGAACCGGTCATGGGCCTCCCCTAGGTCGACTCAGCCCTCAAATGACTACCTGGTGCGGTGTGTAAACATCGCCACTGGGAAGACAAATGCGGTCGGCCGTGGTGCTGGCCACCCACCCCGTTCATCGGTGCTCGCTAACAGCACTTGCCCCTACAGTCTGTTAAGGCTATACAGGTGATCTTTGTCTCGTGGCCGACGACATCAGTGGTGATCATTTGAGGCGGCCCTAGGCCTTGCCGTAGGTCGACTCGACCGCAACATACATAATAAGTACTCTTAGTTATTTCGGTAAAGTCACGTAGGTAAAAAAAATGAAATAAAAATTTATAAAAAATAAAAACAATAAATTCACGACGTTTCGGAGGCAACACAAGCTTCCGTCTTCAGGTGAAACTGTCCTACGTGACTTTACCGAAAGAACTAAGAGTATGAATCCTTGCAGTCACGAAAGCTTCAAATCTAGAATTACATAATAAGTGCCCAATGCGGTGGTGTGTGGACATCAGACCCCTTGGGGGGTGGCGCTTGCCACAACCACTCGGCGAACGATGACTGTGAAACATTTCACGTTTTACGTTTCGATCGACTCGCGTGGACGCAGGCACAGGACATTGAACACAGAGGCTCGGCGAATCGCGCGTAAAGGGCCGTCCATAAATGACGTCACGCACCTAGGGGGGGGGGTCAGATATTGTGTGACGAGGGGGGGGTGTTTAAGAAATGTGACGTCACATCAAAATGCGCAACTTTAAATAAATATAGACAACACGTTCTACTTAATTAAATATACTTTTTCATAAATGGTTTCTCCTACAGCATCAGAGTGCAGCGCCACATTAAATACGCACTACAATGACAATAGTTTAAAGCGATTTGAAGCATGTTTTATTTTCAAAATGGACATATGGTTTGGGGGGGGGGGGGCAGAGCTTTATGACGTCATATTTGAGGGGGGGTCTGACTTTTTGTGACGTCGTGTGACGAGGGGGGGGGGGGTCAAAAATCGTCCAAAATCGCGTGACGTCATTTATGGACGACCCCTAACGGCCCACGCTGCCGCACGAGCGTGCGAGAACACACGCGGACGTGCACATTATTGCTACTATTAGTGGTGTTAACGACGCTGATTCGTCGATTGATATATCGCTTCTTCTCGCTCACAATGCACGCATTCAATCACGTGCGTAGCATTTTCAGCGCATCAATTCACACGTCATAAGTAGCGCTCGCCGTCTGGCCACTCGAAACTAAACACATTCCTTGCGGAGGGAGCTGGTAGGAACGTTGGGTTGCTCGGTCAATGGCCAGGGTCAACGGCGGCGTGGTGTATTCCGCAAATATGGCCGACTGTGAGGGCGGGCACAAGCCGGCGTGAGTAAGTTAAACGTTGAGTTTTATAAGGGCACCACGGGGTGACCAGCCCCTCCCACCCCCCACCCAGCCCCACCCCCCACCCAGCCCCTCCCCACCCTCCCCTCCACACCCAGCCCCTCCCCACCCTCCCCACCCAGCCCCTCCCCACCCTCCCCTCTCCACCCAGCCCCACCCCTCCCATTTTTGGATGCACGACGGACGGACGGACACAATAATCCCCTGTGGGCTGGTGGAACCAGGTGGTTCCTACCAGTAATATTCATTCAGTAGCACCCATGTCGTAAAGGGAGGGTCTGCTTGCCGATAACATCTGGCAATTCACCAGCATTGTTTCAAGCGAGTCTGACCGCTGGTGAGACATCGTGCGTTGAAATCGGTCACGAGTTTTGCTTGCGTTGAGCCAATGATGCCGCTAAATGCGCGCTCACACTGACGGCAAGTGCAGATCTACGGAGATGTAATTCTTGCTTATTTGTTTCGTTACTGGGGCCCACTAGAGGTCGCTACATCCGCCACAGTGAAAATAAGTGAACAAAGTCACTTCCGAATCAACTCTGGAATCAAAATTGTCGTGTAATCGCTCGATTGAAACAATTCATAAAAGCGCTGCCTATTATTATTTTTAGATGACCATTAAAAGCTGTACCGTATATGCAATTTGTTAAACATATGTATGTTAAGACATTCACTAAATTTGCACGTTTTAGCAATATATTCCTGTTTTTTATTTCGTCAACAAAATGTTGGAGCGGTTTTTTGTTGTTGCTCAAATTACCATCGAGGCAGTACTCATCTCCTTGATAGGACCACGAACCAGTGGTGGAAACTCCACGTTCCTACAGTGGTATTTATGACATCCGTAGGACAATCACTGTCAGCCTCCCCAACATCGTGCTACGAATTCATTTTTGTCATCAAGTCCGAGCTTTCATGGGCTCAGTCAACCCATTACCAGGATTTGAACTCGCAACCTTCCCATTGCGAGCCACTGCTTCGGTCTCTCGCTCGCACGCTCGATTCTACCTGCTGAGCCACCTGGCCAATGAAAGCAATACATCAACGGCCTTGTAAGCCTCCGCTATTGCATTTTGGTTTTCAAATTAACGTCGGGATTCCTGCAGTCATGTTCTGACACGATTTATGAACGAAGCTAAACAAACTGTTTAATAACGCGCGCCCGCTCAAATGTTAAGCGCATTCCCACCGCGCGCATTCAGCCGAGCCGGCCGCTATGTAAATACCAAGGCGCCTTTGAGTTCTTCAAAATGACGAAGAAGAAAAATAAAAACAACCGGGACCTGCCATCACAAGTAGATTTTTCTCTCTTTTTTTCCCTTCTCCCTGTTTTTGATTCAAAGGCTTGCGCGCAGATTCAAAGGCGGCATTTTCGCATTGACGCACGTTCTCAACACGCCCGCCCACCCGCCCGCATGCTTCGCCAGCCCCGGCCGGAACCAGACGTCGACATCACAAAGACCACGCGAATGAAACCAGGACTGCCAATCGGCGTCCCCGCGAAGAAAAAGTACGTGTTAGTCCACGAGGGAGCCTGGCGGATTTCCGCACCGCTGCTGGCAAACCAGCAGCTGTTGAGGCAAAACAACTCTGTGCCACGTTTCACCCTTCTGGGTCTCATCGGGGTTGTTAAACAAATTGGGCAAGAGACCACCATTGAATTGATGGGCTACGCGGGGTACCGTTTAACGCAAAAAACAAAGCAAAACCACACGTGACCTCACAATTCGTTGCTGCGTAGCGGTGTGGGTTAAAGCCGATTTCAGCAGAACTCTATCCTGTCTCCGCAGATTATTAATTTGTTTTGAAAAACAGCAGCACAAACTCTCGCCGGATGGGCCCATTTTAATGCCACACACTGCCAAGGCAATTGCCATCAGCGTGGGCCCATTGAGGGCGATACGATGAAGCCACGCGGCTAATGCCACGCTCGCGCCAGCAATGGCCCTACGCCGTGTTAATTTGAGGCTCAGCCAACCCATTGTGGCTTTTCGGTCCAGGTTAATATTCCAATTGTCAGCGGTAAATGTGCATCAGGGCCACAGTGTGTGTGCCTTCCCACTGACGTGTGGACGCGACAAGATTATTCTTACCGCATTATGACTATTATTTTTGTTATTGACTAACGATTCATTTTCAGCTTACGTCAAATCCAATTTTTTTTTTTTTACTACACACCGCAATACAACGTGGTGTTTTTGTTGTTGTTGTTGTTTGGGTCAAAATGACTGCACTAAATAAAGGATGTGGGGTGGGTGTGTCTCCGTGATTGCTGTCCGAGGCGCCGCGAGGCTTGCTGGCAGGTTCGTGCGCGATAATAATGGAACTATTAGCATGTGGGGATGGGGTAGGGGGCAGTGATGAATGTCGTCCATTACTGCCGGTCACTAATGGCTTGTGGACAATTCCAGCGACCAAGGACATCGCCCCTGGGCTGATAGCCGTCAACCCCACGGCACTGCTGAGCCCCCCCCCCCCCCCCCATTTTTTTTGCCGGGCCCCCTTTATTCCTGCGAAGCGTTTTGCTTGCGTTTCCGCTACCCGTTGAAAAATCTCCCTCTCCGAAATGCAAAACAACTTAGCCCAAAAGGTCTCGGCCATTTAAGTAAATCCAGCGCGCTGGGTAAAAATCGTGAAAAGGGTGGGGGGGGTGGGAGGGGCATCATTAACTTCCCTATTGACACTTTTTTTACTCGTCAACTCCGGTGGGATGACTAATTATTTATTTAGTTACTCTGCCCGCCGCGAGTCTGTTCTCCGCATCGTAAAAATACAGCAAGGCTTTATGGGGTCTAACCACGTGGTTCACGGGGTCACCTCTGTTTGATGGGCCACTTCAACTCCGAGGAGCGATGCGCGTAGCGGGGGGGGGTAATGCAAGACGCGTTGCGCGCGTCCGAGGACTGGACTAGGGTGCCCTTTTTTCGATTTAAAGCTTTCGTGACTGCAGGGATTCATCTTCTTGGTTCTTTCGGTAAAGTCACGTAGAATGGAAATAATAAAATAATAAAAATAAAACATAATAAAATAATTCTCACGACGTTTCGGCCACAACGCAAGTAGCCGTCCTCAGGTGGAGAACAGGTCTGTCGAGGAGACGACTTGCGTTGTGGCCGAAACGTCGTGAGAATTATTTTATTATGTTTTATTTTTATTTTTTTATTATTTTATTATTTCCATTCTACGTGACTTTACCGAAAGAACCAAGAAGATAGGGTGCCCTTGTTTTGCGAATAGTCACCATGGTCCGCAATAGGCAGAGTTCAAATGTAGAGAGAACGAATGGGCACGGGTCCACGCATAACAAATCCTATCCGTAAAAAAAAAAGTAATCTTCACACACAGTACTAGTTGGGGGCTAAGTGCTGTTCATATCTATCGAACACAGAGAGAGAGCGCACAAAGGTGATAGTGGATAGGGAATCACGCAATCTACCGTGTAAGGTTTTGTGTTGCTGCTGGTGGTGCTGCACAACCCTCAGAAGTGCCGTCGGGTTGCAACCGCCCGCTCATCGGCGTCCTGGGAGACTTCTTCCGCAGCATTCGAGTTCCCGGAGAAGCTGGCAGCTGGGGGGCTTCGGCACGCGGAGCGAAACGTCGGACGTCAAGTGCAACCAACGCGAGGCCAGTCCACTGCCCCCTTCACAGTTGTTGTTGGTGGCGGTCACTTGAAGCTGAGCCAACCTCGGGGCGGCCTAGCAGAGGTTCGCGTGGCGATTGCCACAGAGCTTGCGAATCGGGACCCAGAACTTAAGCCGGCGATCGCAGTGATGTCGTTTGCGCGACTGCTCACCACGCCTCTGTGTTTATCTGGCGCTTCCAAGCAACGAGGGCTTAAAAGTGCCCAGCAAAATGCAGGGCTTCTCACTGTTGACTCGCGTGAGATCTGAGCTCTGGGCTCGAAGCAGTTATTCAAGGCCAGCACTTCGTGTAAACGGTGAGAGAAATCCGCGGTGACAACGGGAGCATGTGTGTGCTGGCTGGACACATGTATGCATGTTTGTTGAATTCTAGATTTGAAGCTTTCGTAACTGCAAGGATTCATATTGTTAGGTTGTTTTCGGTAAAGTCACGTAGGTAAAAAATTTAAATTAATAAAAGTAAAATATTATAATTTTACTTTATTATTATTATTTTACTTTTATTATTAATTTTAATTAAAATTAATACAACTAAAATATTACTTTTATTATTAATTTTATTTTTTTACCTACGTGACTTTACCGAAAAAACCTAAGAATATGTTTGTTGAACTTCTGTCGCAATGTACGTAGCCAACCGTGCTCATCGGAGGTGCGAAGGAAGGGCGAAATGAACTCAACACAAAAAGCATTTCTAAAGAAATTAGTCTTCAGTCTAGATGATGATTTAAAAGTGCACGAGTGGCTTCCTAATATCGGAAGGCAAGAACGTTCCAGACGGCCGCGGGAGCGCATCTGAAAGCGCGCCGCGGTGGCCACCGTCTTTGTTCGATGACTGAGCGAAAAGCCTCGCCTGGGAGGATGACCGCAGAGTTCGCGTGATGATGGTTTATGCTCCTTGACGTGATCAGCAAGGTAAACAACAACAACAAGAACAACAATAACAACGCGCGATGATGTGCTGCTCACCAACATCAGGGAGGCACGACTGAGAGCTCCGTACGTGCAGCACGGTTGGGAGTCAGAATCGGAATCAGAGTCTTTATTTGTCCCCGTAGAATCCGATGAGCCGTCAATCTCTACTTCACAGATGTCCCAGTAGGGGCGGGTCAGAACGTTACTAAAAACCCAGACACTACAAATAGGCGATGAGAGTGGAAAAGTATAGCAAATGCAAACAGTTCATAATCAACGTTTTTGGGTTTAGATCGCGTTATTTATAAATGTGTCATAACCCTCCACCACCCGACACGGCCAATCAGTAAAAAAAGTGTCACGTTGACAAAAGACAAATAGTTCACTGCTTTAGCCCACCGGTGTGTTGAAGCGTGAATCCGCAACATTTACAATTTGGAGGGTTATGACACATTTATAAATAACGCGATCTAAACCCAAAAAAACGTTGATTATGAATAATATTGGTCGCGAAAGCCTACGTGTTAAAATGTAAACAGATCACTTAAAAAAAAATCTACCAATAAAAACTAAATTTAGTTTCATCTTACCACTTAGAGCCCAATGAACTCGTCCTTATCCCCACTGCACGCACGTAAATTCATTTGATCCGAAATACCCAGCGCAGTATGCGCGTACTCTGTATGTTGAACTTCTTTCGCACCGTACGTAGGCAACCGTGCTAATTGGATGGGGGGGGGGGGCAACACCATCCCCCACCCCACCCCCACCTCGATCGTTACCAATCAACTTGCACTGGCCACAGGATTAATGCGGCTCCGACCGAGCGAGATACAACATCGGTTCCACGTGGGAAAGCAGTCATTGTTTAAACTTTGTTTTCGCTTTCTCTCTTAAAAAAAACCCCCCCGCTAAATTGGTAATTAAACAATGCATTGGGATTTATTTTAAACGGTCGAAAAATCGCTCCGGTTAATTCACTGCCCCCAAATTAAACACAAAATCTACAACGCAAATCTCCACCCCAACCCCCCCACATGTAGCCCTCCACTTAACCAGGAGAGGTGTTCTCTCTCCCAATATACATGTAACGTCGGGCTGACGTTGGCGTATGGGTTGTAACCGTTGTTATTATCATTATTATCATCATGACGACGACGACGACGCTTGTTTATCCAGGAGAGCCTCGCTGAGTCTCAGGAAATATTTTGCAGGAGGTTCCTGCCGATGTCACAGTAGGCGTGAGGGGAGGTGATGGTGTTTCTGCTGCTGCTGCTGTGAAACCCCAAATTGAGTGATTTGCTGGAACATTTTCAGCAATGGTCCGTTTGGCCAAAAAACAATTGCATTGCATTTTTTTTGTATGCAGCTAAGAAGGAAATCGAAAAAACCCGGAGTAACCCCATGCAGAGCAAGGGGAGAACATCCAAACTCTACGCAGAAAGACGTCTGACTCGGGAATTGAACATAGGCCCTTCTTTCTGTGTGGAGTTTGCATGTTCTCCCCCTTGCTACGCGTGGGTTTCCTCCGGGTCCTTCGAATTCCTGCCGTCCAAATAAGAGTGTGACTTTACAGTATCCCTCCCTCCCCTCCCCTCGTTGCCGAACCAATAAACTCATGAACCTCGATCCAGAGAGTGGGAGAGAAAGATAGAGGGAGGGAGGGTAAGAATTGTTTCCGTGGAAGCTGTCACTGCTGAGCTATGGCCCTGCCACCTTGGGCCCTCGTTCAGCCCTGAGAGTCACATCAATGACAAATCCGAACACAGGCAAGGGGGGTGCGGGGGGGGGAGAGCAATGTTGGGGCAGTTTATTGCGGGCACGGAGATCTGCTCTCATACCTTCGTGACTGCATTCGTCCTTGTAATTTTTATATATGGTTAACGGGAAGAAGCGTTGCAAAACACTCGCTGTTGCATTGACACCCCAGAGACCACGCTCAGCGCACACCGAATCGGAGCGATGATTGACTCCAGAAGTTTTGACCCGCCGATGTAAAATAAAAAAAAAAGTTGAGCGAGTCAAAATCAAATTTTGGAAAAATAAATAAATTGGGGTTCTGTTCCGCCCTTTAAATTATTTCAAGGGATTATTAAATAAGTAATATTTATATATTTATATTTTTTTACAGTGGCGAAGCGCCGTTTAAGCGTCGCCGCTTTCCCCGGCGTTCGAGGCGCGTGGCATCGACGCCACGCGGTTCGTTTAACGAGCCAAAAAAATATTCGGAACACAAAAAAAATATGCTTCGCGAGGGGGAGGAAAAAAAAACCGAGACCTTCATTTCAAAATGAAATTGTCCGTAATATTAACATTTACACAGTTTTAACCTCCGGCGATTATAATTGCGCAGATTTCACAATAAAATGTAATAAGAACATAAAATATTCATACGTCCCGCTGTAACTTTCCAAAAGAATCACCATCACGGGCAGCCACGTGACGCCTTCGGACCCTCCCTCTCTCTCCGTCTCTTGCATCTCGCGAACTTTCCACACGTCGTCTGCCCCTTGTGAATAAATCCACCTCAACATAATCGTCGTCGTCGTCATCATCACCGCCAACATCGATCAAACCATCATCACCGCCAACATCGATCAAACCATCATCAGTCCGCTGCTCTACGCCCTCACCATCCCACGTGGCCCCGCAATTCAGCAATCCGTCTGGCACCCTAATGCTGTCCAGTCATTTCCGTCTTCCCTTTTTGATCTCTTGCATTCAATCTCAACGGTAATCCACGAGTTGTCCAGGCCCTCACGGCCTCGTCGCATGCTCCCCCCGAACAGTTCCCCTAGCCTCATCGCCACGGCTGTTACTGAGATGACTATTCAGCCTCGCTCTTAGCAAGACTTCTGATTTTGTTTGTCCCTCCGTCAAGCCAGCTTATTGCCATCTATGGGACCTCTATGGGACATCTTTGTTGTTGTTGTTGCCAGTATCAGGAATTATGACAAAACAAGAATAAGCTTTCAAACTTTCTGGCAATGAAACAGGTGTCAAGATGTCCAAACACAAAACGGATACCGATTAACACATGCTGCTTGATGCTATTAAACACATGCTGCTTGATAATATTGATCTGTTCAGCCAATAATTGGCGAATGAGATTGTTTTAACGTTATTCCTTCACACGTGCAGAGCCAAAAACAACTGAATCGGTGATGCCAGACCCAAAGTCGTGGACGGAAAGCGCAAAACACAGGCCGGCTCAGGCCCAGCGTGACCACGTAAATCCGCGGTCTTCTCCACTTCGTTCGTACGGCTGCTGATGTGGATGCAGAGCAACGACTGCGATCTCACATTGATGTGGTCAAGCCCAGACAGCCGCGTCAGGAGCAGCAGAGTGGAGTGCATCTCCTTCAGCATTTGTGGATCAGGGCATTGCGTCGCTATACCCTCTACTGCGTCTGTTCTGGATGACCACAGTCGCACACAACTTTTAATTTTCTCAATTGTGCATCAGGTATCCCGCATCCGCCGTGGTTGGTGCAGCGGATGTGGTTCGGGGTGGACCGTGAGCTTCGTGGAAGATTTTCTGCGTTTGAGTCTCTCAAGAAGGCGTTTGCTTGCGAGTCCTTTCGAACTCCATTCAGCATTCCAAACTTCATCAGGGTTGAAGTGGCGTGTAAGTGGAGTGTAACAGCGCCGGCTGATTGACAACAGCGGCAACTGTGGTGGACAGACAGCGCACACGCCGGTGAGCGTGTGCATGGCTGTGTGTCGGCAGGGTGGAGGAACTGGGGCAAGGGTCACGGAGGACCCCGTCTGGAAGCCGCTGGAACCCGCTGGCGGGTTCGAGAAGGGAGGCGCGGCCACGGCGGGGCCAGGCCGCGCTGGGAGCATAAAAGGAGCCGAGAACAGGGAGCTCGAGGCTGCCGGTTCTGGGATTGGATTTGTCTCGTCGTTGCTGTAGCCTCATCGCCATCGTCATCGCCGCCGTCTTCGCCCGACATTGCGCTGCTAGATAGTTGTTGGCTGTCTCAGTCAGTGCCGTCGGTGTGAGACGGCTCGTGTTGTGTCTAGGCCAGGCTAAGCGACTGTAGAGAATGAATAGACGAGACCGTGAATGTTCTAAATAAAAGAAGGTGTCTCCTACAAACATCGTCTCCGAATCACTGACACTACGTGTGTATGTTGAACTTATTTCCCATCGTACGTAGCCAACCGTGCTAATTGGAGGCGCGGAGGAAGGACAGCAAACTAAACACAAAAAAAGTTTTAAAGAAACGTGTTTTCAATCCGGATGATTTACAAATGCATAGCTCCCAGTGGCTTTCCAATATCGGAAGGAAGAGCGTTCCAGACGGCCGCAGTAGCGCATACTGAAATCGAGCGACGCGGGTGACCGTCTTTTGTTCGACGGCGAGCCAAAAAGTTCGAGGTAAATCCACCGTGATGAGGCACCACTCAGGAGCTCACTTGGGTCAGGCTGAGCACGGGGCCCCCCACGAACCCCCCTGCCCCCCCCCCCCCGAGTAGCGAGTGGCGTCCACACTCTTCGTCATGAATTTATTCAACAACCGCACCCTCCTCCCTCCCCCTCCCCTTTTTCAATTATGAACGTCTCCTATTTGAAGCGGCGGCTTCATTACACCCAAAGTTACGCTTCGCAGGGCGTCGGAATGATTCTCTCAAATTAACGGAGAAGCCTTTTGAGCGGAGTAGCGGTATAATTGAACTGGCCGTTTAAGGAATGAAAAAAGAGCGAGCCAGAGAGAGAGAGAGAAGAATAAGGAGCGGGAGAGGGGAGAGAGGGAGAAAGGAAAGATTCATTTGCTGATCAAGGAAAAGCAATCTCTGCAGGAGCCAGGAACACGCTGCTAAATTTAGATTTTTTTTAGAATTCACCCGATTGCTTATTCATTCATTCGTTTATTTACACTATTGTGCTGAAATCAGTGAGGTGTGTTCATCGCTCGCGTACGCGAGCCAACACAATCGGCAACGTGTGTGTGTGTGATTCGCCCATGCCATTAAACAAAAGCAGCAAAAACAACGCAACGAATAGAAATTTACGGATCTTTTTTAATTTCGGTTTTGCCCTTCCTCCCTTGCCACTCGCGGGGTGACATCCATTGAAGGCGAGACACTCCGTGGGCTTCCCCTTCTCTCTCAGCCGCTACCGCCCGCACTCTGGCGGGGTGAGGCGGCGGGGGAGTTGGTGGTGGTGGTGGGGGTAGTAGTGGCGGGGGTGGTGGTGGCGGGGGTGGTGGTGGTGGGGGTGGTGGTGGTGGTGGCGGGGGTGGTGGCGTGGGTGGTGGTGGTGGAGGTGGTGGTGGCGGGGGTGGTGGTGGTGGGGGTGGTGGTGGTGGGGGTGGGGGTGGTGGGGGTGGTGGCGGTGGTGGCGGGGGTGGTGGTGGTGGCGGGGGTGGTGGTGGTGGGGGTAGTGGTGGCGGGGGTGGTGGTGGCGGGGGTGGTGGTGGTGGCGGGGGTGGTGGTGGCGGGGGTGGTGGTGGGGGTAGTAGTGGCGGGGGTGGTGGTGGCGGGGGTGGTGGTGGTGGGGGTGGTGGTGGTGGTGGCGGGGGTGGTGGCGTGGGTGGTGGTGGTGGGGGTGGTGGTGGCGGGGGTGGTGGTGGTGGGGGTGGTGGTGGTGGGGGTGGGGGTGGTGGTGGTGGGGGTGGTGGCGGTGGTGGCGGGGGTGGTGGTGGTGGCGGGGGTGGTGGTGGTGGGAGTAGTGGTGGCGGGGGTGGTGGTGGCGGGGGTGGTGGTGGTGGCGGGGGTGGTGGTGGCGGGGGTGGTGGTGGTGGTGGGGTTGGTGGCGGGGGAGTTGGTGGTGGTGGTGGCGGGGGTGGTGGTGACGGGGGTGGTGGTGGCGGGGGTGGTGGTGGGGGTGGTGGTGGGGGTGGTGGTCTCCCATCATCCCACCGGCCCCAACAGATCTTGGGTTCACGGATAAAAAAAAAAATTACCGCGCCCTCACTTCAAACCGTTTCTCGCCGACTTGCCATTTGATTTTTATCGTCCGCTATTATAGAGCTTTCCGGCACATTCAAGTTGATTTATTTTTCTTAACGCGGTGGAACAAGTGGGGTGGATGTGAGCGGTCTGGCGGGCTTTAGCTGCAAGGCTGAGGGTGGGGGTGGGGGTGGTGAGGTTGGTGGGGGAGATGGTGGGGGAGATGGTGAGGGAGATGGTGGGGGAGCTGGTGGAGGAGATGGTGGGGGCGATGGTGGGGGAGATGGTGGGGGAGATGGGGGGGAGATGGTGGGGGAGATGGTGGAGGAGATGGTGGAGGAGATGGTGGAGGAGATGGTGGGGGTGATGGTGGGGGAGATGGTGGGGAGGGAGATGGTGAGGGAGATGGTGGGGGAGATGGTGGAGGAGATGGTGGAGGAGATGGTGGGGGAGATGGTGGAGGAGATGGTGGGGGCAATGGTGGGGGAGATGGTGGGGGAGATGGTGGGGGCGATGGTGGGAAAGATGGTGGGGGCGATGGTGGGGGAGATGGTGGGGGAGATGGTGGAGGAGATGGTGGGGGAGATGGTGGGGGAGATGGTGGGGGAGATGGTGGGGGCGATGGTGGGGGAGATGGTGGAGGAGATGGTGGGGGAGATGGTGGGGGAGATGGTGGGGGCGATGGTGGGGGCGATGGTGGGGGCGATGGTGGGGGAGATGGTGGGGGAGATGGTGGAGGAGATGGTGAGGGAGATGGTGGGGGAGATGGTGGAGGAGATGGTGGGGGAGATGGTGGAGGAGATGGTGGAGGAGATGGTGGAGGAGATGGTGGGGGAGATGGTGAGGGAGATGGGGGGAAGATGGTCGGGGAGATGGTGGAGGAGATGGTGGAGGAGATGGTGGGGGAGATGGTGGAGGAGATGGTGGAGGAGTTGGTGGGGGAGATGGTGGGGGAGATGGTGGGGGCGATGGTGAGGGAGATGGTGGGGGAGATGGTGGTGGAGATGGTGGTGGAGATGGTGGGGGAGATGGTGGAGGAGATGGTGGGGGAGATGGTGAGGGAGATGGTGGAGGAGATGGTGGAGGAGATGGTGGAGGAGATGGTGAGGGAGATGGTGGGGGAGATGGTGGGGGCGATGGTGGGGGAGATGGTGGGGGAGATGGTGGGGGAGATGGTGGGGGAGATGGTGGGGGAGATGTTGAGGGAGATGGTGGGGGAGATGGTGGGGGAGATGGTGGGGGAGATGGTGGGGGAGATGTTGAGGGAGATGGTGGGGGAGATGGTGGGGGAGATGTTGAGGGAGATGGTGGGGGAGATGGTGGGAGAGATGGTGGGGGAGATGGTGGAGGAGATGGTGGGGGAGATGGTGGGGGAGATGGTGGGGGAGATGGTGAGGGAGATGGTGGAGGAGATGGTGGAGGAGATGGTGGGGGAGATGGTGAGGGAGATTGTGGGGGAGATGGTGGAGGAGATGGTGGGGGAGATGGTGGGGGAGATGGTGAGGGAGATGGTGGGGGAGATGGTGGGGGAGATGGTGGGGGAGATGGTGGGGGAGATGGTGAGGGAGATGGTGGAGGAGATGGTGGAGGAGATGGTGGGGGAGATGGTGAGGGAGATGGTGAGGGAGATGGTGGGGAAGATGGTGGGGGAGATGGTGGGGGAGATGGTGGGGGAGATGGTGGGGGAGATGGTGAGGGAGATGGTGGGGGAGATGGTGGAGGAGATGGTGGGGGAGATGGTGGGGAGATGGTGGGGGAGATGGTGAGGGAGATGGTGGGGAAGATGGTTGGGGAGATGGTGGAGGAGATGGTGGGGGAGATGGTGGTGGAGATGGTGGGGTAGATGGTGGAGGAGATGGTGGAGGAGATGGTGGGGGAGATGGTGGAGGCGATGGTGGGGGAGATGGTGAGGGAGTTGGTGGAGGAGATGGTGGAAGAGATGGTGGGGGAGATGGTGGGGGAGATGGTGGAGAAGATGGTGGAGGAGATGGTGGAAGAGATGGTGAGGGAGATGGTGAGGGAGATGGTGAGGGAGATGGTGGAGAAGATGGTGGAGATGGTGGGGAGATGGTGAGGGATATGGTGGGGGAGATGGTGGAGGCGATGGTGGGGGAGATGGTGGGGGAGATGGTGGGGGAGATGGTGGGGGAGATGGTGAGGGAGATGGTGGAGGAGATGGTGGAGGAGTTGGTGGGGGAGATGTGGTGGGGGAGATGGTGGGGGAGATGGTGGGGGAGTGGTGGTGGAGATGGTGGGGAGATGGTGGTGGAGATGGTGGGGGAGATGGTGGGAGATGGTGGGGATGGTGGGGGAGTGGTGAGGGATGGTGGGGAGATGGTGGAGGGGAGTTGGTGGAAGATGGTGAGGGAGATGGTGGAGAGATGGTGGGGGAGATGGTGGGGGGATGGTGGGGGAGATGGTGGGGGAGATGGTGGGGGTGTGGTGGGGGTGATGGTGTGGGAGATGGTGGGGGAGATGGTGGGGGAGATGTTGAGGGAGATGGTGGGGGAGATGGTGGGGGAGATGGTGGGGGAGATGTTGAGGGAGTTGGTGGGGAGATGGTGGGGGAGATGGTGGGGGTGTTGGTGGAGGAGTTGGTGGGGGAGATGGTGGGGGAATGGTGGGGGAGATGGTGAGGGAGATGGTGGAGGAGATGGTGGGGGAGATGGTGGGGGAGATGGTGAGGGAGATGGTGGGGGAGATGGTGGGGGAGATGGTGGGGGAGTGGTGGGGGAGATGGTGAGGGAGATGGTGGGGGAGATGGTGGGGAGATGGTGGGGGAGATGGTGAAGGAGATGGTGGGGGAGATGGTGGAGGAGATGGTGGAGGAGATGGTGGGGGAGATGGTGAGGGAGATGGTGAGGGAGTTGGTGGGGAGATGGTGGAGAGATGGTGGGGAGATGGTGGGGGTGGGAGATGGTGGAGAGATGGTGGAGGAGATGGTGGAAGGATGGTGAGGGAGATGGTGAGGGAGATGGTGAGGGAGATGGTGGAGAGATGGTGGGATGGTGGGGGAGATGGTGAGGGATATGGTGGGGGAGATGGTGGAGGCGATGGTGGGGAGATGGTGGGGAGATGGTGGGGGGATGGTGGGGGAGATGGTGAGGGAGATGGTGGAGGAGATGGTGGAGGAGTTGGTGGGGGAGATGGTGGGGGAGATGGTGGGGAGATGGTGGGGGAGATGGTGGAGGAGATGGTGGTGGAGATGGTGGTGGAGATGGTGGGGGAGATGGTGGAGGAGATGGTGGAGGATGGTGGGGGAGATGGTGAGGAGATGGTGGAGGAGATGGTGGAGGAGATGGTGGAAAGATGGTGGGAGATGGTGGGAGAGATGGTGGGGGCGATGGTGGGGGAGATGGTGGGGGAGATGGTGGGGGAGATGGTGGGGGAGATGGTGGGGAGATGTTGAGGGAGATGGTGGGGAGATGGTGGGGGAGATGTTGAGGGAGATGGTGGGGAGATGGTGGGGGAGATGGTGGGGGAGATGTTGAGGGAGATGGTGGGGGAGATGGTGGGGAGATGGTGGGGAGATGGTGGAGGAGATGGTGGGGGAGATGGTGGGGGAAATGGTGGGGGAGATGGTGAGGGAGATGGTGGAGGAGATGGTGGGGGAGATGGTGGGGGAGATGGTGAGGGAGATGGTGGGGGAGATGGTGGGGGAGATGGTGGGGGAGATGGTGGGGGAGATGGTGAGGGAGATGGTGGGGGAGATGGTGGGGGAGATGGTGGGGGAGATGGTGGGAGATGGTGGGGAGATGGTGGAGGAGATGGTGGAGGAGTGTGGGGGAGATGGGTGGGAGATGGTGGGGGAGATGGTGGGGAGATGGTGGGGGAGTTGGTGGGGGAGATGGTGGGGGAGTTGGTGGGGATGGTGGGGGTGATGGTGGGGAGATGGGTGTGGGGGGGAGATGGTGGGGGAGATGGTGGGGGAGGTGGTGGGGGGAGATGGTGGGGGAGATGGTGGGGGAGATGGTGGGGGGATGGTGGGGGAGATGGTGGGGGAGGTGGGGTGTGGGGAGATGGTGGGGAGATGGTGGGGGGTGTGGGGGGTGGTGGGAGATGGTGGGGAGATGGTGGGGGAGTGGTGGGGGTGATGGTGGGGGAGGTGTGGGGGTGGTGTGGGGGTGGTGTGGTGGAGGTGATGGTGGGGGGTGGTGGGGGAGGTGGTGGGGGGAGATGGTGGGGGAGATGGTGGGGGAGATGGTGGGGAGATGGTGGGGGAGATGGTGGGGGGAGATGGTGGGGGAGATGGTGGGGAGGATGGGTGGGGTGGAGGTGGTGTGGGGGAGATGGTGGGGGAGATGGTGGGGGATGGTGGTGGGGAGATGGTGGGGGAGGTGGGGGTTGGTGGGGGAGTTGGTGGGGGAGATGGTGGGGGAGATGGTGGGGAGATGGTGGGGGAGATGGTGGGGGTGATGGTGAGGGTGGTGGGGAGTGGTGGGGGAGATGGTGGGGGAGATGGTGGGGGGGTGTGGGGAGATGGTGGGGGAGTGTGTGGGGGAGATGGTGGGGGAGATGGTGGGGGAGATGGTGGGGGAGTGTGGGGGGAGATGGTGGGGGAGATGGTGGGGGATGTTGGGGTGGGGGGAGATGGTGGGGGATGGTGGGGAGATGGTGGGGAGTTGGGTGGGGAGATGGTGGGGGTGGTGGGGGGATGTGGGGTGGGGGAGGTGTGGGGGGGTGGTGGGGGGGTGATGGTGGGGGTGTGGGGTGGGGGGGTGGGTGGGGGAGATGGTGGGGGAGATGGTGGGGGAGATGGTGGGGGAGATGGTGGGGAGATGGTGGGGAGATGGTGGGGAGATGGGGGGAGGTGGGGGATGGTGGGGAGATGGTGGGGAGATGGTGGGGAGATGGTGGAGGGAGATGGTGGGGGAGATGGTGGGGGATGGTGGGAGATGGTGGGGGAGATGGTGGGGAGATGGGGGGAGATGGTGGGGAGATGGTGAGGGAGATGGTGGGGAGATGGTGGGGAGATGGTGGGGAGATGGTGGGGAGATGGTGGGGGAGATGGTGAGGGGAGATGGTGGGGGAGATGGTGGGGAGATGGTGGGGGAGATGGTGGGGGAGATGGTGGGGGAGATGGTGGGGAGATGTGGTGGGGAGATGGTGGGGGAGATGGTGGGGGAGATGGTGGGGGAGATGGTGGGTGATGGGGGAGATGGTGGGGGAGATGGTGGGGAGATGGTGGGGAGATGGTGGGGGAGATGGTGGGGGAGATGGTGGGGAGTGGTGGGGAGATGGTGGGGGAGATGGTGGGGGAGATGGTGGGGGAGATGGTGGGGAGTGGTGGGGAGATGGTGGGGGAGATGGTGGGGGAGATGGTGGGGAGTGGGAGATGGTGGGGAGATGGTGGAGGGAGATGGTGGGGGAGGATGGTGGAGGGAGATGGTGGAGGAGATGGTGGGGAGATGGTGGAGGGAGATGGTGGGGAGATGGTGGAGGAGATGGTGGGGAGATGGTGGGGGAGATGGTGGGGGAGATGGTGGGGAGATGGTGGGGAGATGGTGGGGGAGATGGTGGAGGAGATGGTGGGGGAGATGGTGGGGAGATGGTGGAGGAGATGGTGGAGGGAGATGGTGAGGGAGATGGTGAGGGAGATGGTGAGGGGAGATGGTGGGAGGGGGGAGATGGTGAGGGGGAGATGGTGGGGGAGATGGTGGGGGAGATGGTGGGGGAGATGGTGGGGGAGATGGTGGGGGAGATGGTGGGGGGAGATAGTGGGGGAGATGGTGGAGGAGATGGTGGGGGAGATGGTGGGGGAAATGGTGGAG